>NW_025726858.1:0-42079 GCF_021461385.2 Schistocerca piceifrons | reverse complement strand
GACTCTGGTCACGGTTCGGGACGATGTATAGTATATTGTGTTATAATCAAAAGGTAGTGTGAAGCTGCATTGCGCAAATCTGATAACGTATGTTCATTGTACTTATTTTGTTCAACAACAAAAGCCCCACTATTACTTTTTTCTAAAGCAACTTTTGTCTTTTAACGAAAAACATTCACTTTTTAAAGACTACTTCCTATGGCATTTCCCTCCAAGGAGTGCAATTAATTACCAGCCAGCACTCATTCATTGCACACAGCTGTGTAAGGGGTATCTACAATTGAGGAGCGGATATAAATGCAACTTTTTGTTTTTTTTTTTTTTTTTGTGTGTTGTAACCTCCCCGCAAAATTTAAAATAATGGACAATGTTATTTACGGATGCTAATGGACATTGCGCTAATTGTAACCTCGCCCACAATGAGAGGTATTGAAAATGGCAACAAAAATGTGAAATTCGCAATCCGACTCAAATATAAATTCTTCACAACATTTAAAGTCCGTTCAGTGACAAGAAACTTCAATTGAGCCGAAATATCGGTCTTTGGCCCTGTGCAAAACAATCAGAATTAAAGTCTTACCTCAGAATAAATGGATGTCACATTCTGCTCTTGTTGTTGCGCAGCGCTTGGAGGAACTGCATTGCAAATAATAATATTCTCTTTTTTTGTGATTTTAGTGAAATTTTTCTTCAAAGAAGTGGAATGAAATGGGAAGTGCAACGAACTCTTTAGTTCAATAAAACATTACATTTTTGAAAAATGCTTTTGAAATAAAAATTATTTTTGGGGAACTTGTTGGAGAATTAATTACAATAAATATAATTTTTCATTATCTAATGATTATATTAATTAACAGTATACCTCCTTCACCATCTTGACCAGTGTTGCCGACCGCCTACATCACACAACCGCACTCGGCTGCTACTACTGACCGACCGCTCTGCATGACGACTATTAGCGTACTGCACGCGACGACTACTGACAGAGTACAGCCCTCAACTAGACAGAGCTACAGACTCGCAACGACTGACTGACTGACTGACTGACTGACTGACTGACTGAGAACCGCTCGCAACACTCGCGCGGTCCAGCGCAAACTCTCTGGTCACAGATGCTACAATGTCTCGCCATCGCTGCTATGTTACATACGTGTTTCAGTGTCTTTTTCATTGGGGTAACGATCTTTGGCTCTTTTTATTCTGAATACAGCCGGCCAAAGGTCAACGCTGCTGCCCTTATACAATTTATCAGGTTCCATTATGTCTGTTGCAATGTTACATACGGTTCATTCTTTCATTAATATTATCGTTGGGTTTGTTTTGTAGGGACGTTAACATTCTGGCACATTTTTATTATCATCGGACTCTCTGCTATTTGTGCAGGGAGGTTATACCTGGGTCCATTTCCATTTCCATTTCCATTTACATTTTAATATTGATAGACTTTTTGTTTTCTTTTTTTGTTTCTTGTTGTTTTTCCTTCTTTTTTCTTGTTGTTTTTTTTTCTTTCTTTTTTTTGTTTTGTTTTGTTTTTCCCGCTCTCACCACCACCGCCGCATCACGCCTTCCGTTTTCTTCTTGGTTTCTTTTCTGTTCTTCAACTGCTTCAACATCACCGCGCCCCATTTCCACACCACAGCCATCAGCCTCCAAGACGGGCAGGCGCAGTGTGCCATTTCCGGCGCACAAGCACACCCGTACGGTACTCTCCTCGCCCCCACGCCACCAACAACACAGCGACCACGCGGCTTTCAGGCATGGCATGGCACGGCACGGCACGGCACCGGCGAAATGCGCCGCCCCCGCCCCTCCGCGCATCCGTCCGTCTCGCCACGTTCACTGACAGCCGCGTCTGCGGCTACACCACGACAACCACAACACAACACCGCTCCCCTCCCTGGCAACTCATTGTTTTTCTCCTCCTCTTTTGCACAAACCACAACGCCGAGCACAGGCGCAAGCCACCCACACCGCGCCCCTCCCCGTCCCGTCTTTGGCCGCCGCTCCTCGTTTCCTCGTTTGCCCCCTCCCATCTCCCGAAATGCCATGCCAGCAGCGTTACGCATGCCCCTCCCCTGTCCACACAACACTACCGCCAAACGAACAGCCTTCCGGGCCACATGCAGGGCACGCCCACCTCCAAACACTGCCAATTCACGGACGCACGCACGCACACACACACACACACACACACACACACACACACACACACACACTTTCCCGACACCTTTCTGTACGGAGGGTGCGTCATCTCGACCGTGACAGAGTGACGCCAACTATCGACGATCCATTTCCCCCCACTGGTAAAACACGTCCACTAACACCTACATACATCATTCAAGTACACAGACAATAGCATACACACAATGGGAGGGCACACGAACATGGACGGCACGGCACTGTCACACACTCTTCCTCAGAACCAACCATACCAACAAACGTTACGTACAACCGGGAAAGCGAAAGCGAAAGCAAAAGCAAAAAGCAAAGGCCAATGCAGCCGTCAAAGGTAACGTTCACCACGGCAGACACTTGCAGCCGCGCCGCCGTTAAACGCATTTCAGTGCGGCTCCAATACGCCTCCGACACGGGAACGTTCCGTTGCTCTACGAATGCGTTTCTCCCCTTTTTCCCTTCCTCTCTCTTTTGCCCCCCCCCCTCTGTCCTTTCCTCCTGCACTCTTGCCTCCTTCCTCACGTTCTGCCCAGACATTCGACCGATCAAAGTCAACCTGTCGTTACCGTTCTCAGCGCGACGGTGTACAACAGTATGACGGGTGTGCCCACGACTTCGGTTCAGTGCGTGACGCCGGTCTATCGCGCCGATCGACAGTTACTCAGGGGGGCGACGGATCGGACCACGTCACCGACACACAAAACACTTTCAAACAAACAAATACATACCGGATGGACACAGACAAACACGTGTACAGACATTCGCCAAAAACGGCCGCCGCCGCCGCCGCCGTCGTCTAGCGTCGCGCTTACTGTACTGCACTGGACACGCGTGCATCTTGAATGACGACATCGGTGTGCGTGCGTCGTACGCAATCAGTCAGACACGGCTATCAAAAATCAGAGTCGAATGGTACATCATCGTGCGTGTCGCCGTACACGTACAGTACAATGCAACAACAATGCGTCTTCATGGCACGTTCATTTCAACGTCACTCACACACCTCCACGCTGCAGTTACGGTCGCACCATTGTCAAACTCGGCGTACAGCAAAGGGAATAGTGGGCGGCAAACAAAAACCACAAAAAAAAACAACATTTCACATTTCACCCTCGCCATGTATGATGTGCAAAAAACAAACCCGCAAACGGCCGTCGTTACGGTGACACAAAAGTCGGCGATCGCACTGTCCCCCCTCGCAGACAGGTAACACACACACCAACAACACCAAATGGGTCAAAAACCACGCCAACGAGGCGTGCCACCATTCCACGCCACGGCGACCAACCTCGTGGCCGTACCCCGCGCAACACGCTTTGACGCGCCCCCCCACCCACAATCAAAATGCACACATACATCACAGCCGTCCACACAAACAACAACAACAATTCCGCCCTTCCCGCAAAAGGCAAGTTGGTGGCCCTGAAAAGGGCCGTTTTGCCGCTCTCGCAACGGAGGAGCATTCTCTCTCCATCCTTCCTTCCGTTCCAGAGCCACCTCCTTACTTGGAGCTCGTGTACTTGGTCACCGCCTTCGTGCCCTCGCTCACGGCGTGCTTGGCCAGCTCGCCAGGCAGCAACAGCCGCACAGCGGTCTGGATCTCGCGGGACGTGATGGTCGAGCGCTTGTTGTAGTGCGCCAGGCGAGAAGCCTCGGCCGCAATGCGCTCGAAAATGTCGTTCACGAAGCTGTTCATGATGCTCATCGCCTTCGACGAGATGCCCGTGTCAGGGTGCACCTGCTTCAGCACCTTGTAGATGTAGATGGCATAGCTCTCCTTCCTCTTGCGCTTCTTCTTCTTGTCGCCCTTCGAAATGTTCTTCTGCGCCTTGCCAGCCTTCTTGGCGGCCTTCCCGCTAGTCTTGGGCGGCATCTCGAACCAACGTACGGCGGCAGCAGCAACACCAGTAGCAAGCGCTCCGCTCTAGTCAGCGTCTCCCCACACAGTGGCACCCGCCGCCAGCCGCCGCCGCACCTTTACCAGCTCGCCCTGTTGCGGCCGCCGACCAATGGGGCGCGCGCGCAACCGGCCGCCGCACCCGAGCCCATAAAGCACCCCCACCCCGGCTGCGCCGGCACGCACTCCGCTGCTCGACTCGCTGCCGCTCGCACCGGTCGTTTTCGTTTCCTTCTCGTGTGCACCGTCGCTAGCCCATCGCCATGTCCGGACGCGGAAAGGGAGGCAAAGTCAAGGGCAAGTCAAAGTCCCGCTCAAGCAGGGCTGGGCTCCAGTTCCCGGTCGGCAGAATCCACCGCCTCCTGCGCAAGGGAAACTACGCAGAGCGCGTCGGCGCCGGGGCGCCCGTCTACCTCGCCGCCGTCATGGAGTACCTCGCGGCTGAGGTGCTCGAGCTGGCCGGAAACGCGGCCCGCGACAACAAGAAGACGCGCATCATCCCGCGCCACCTGCAGCTTGCCATCCGCAACGACGAGGAGCTCAACAAGCTCCTGTCGGGCGTCACCATCGCACAGGGTGGTGTCCTACCCAACATCCAGGCCGTCCTGCTGCCAAAGAAGACCGAGAAGAAGGCCTAAAGGAGGCCAGGCAATCGCAGCGCCGCGTGCTCCCCTGCACGCAACGCGCTTTGCCGGCTCGGCTCGGCCCGGCCCACAACAATCGGCCCTTTTCAGGGCCACCACACAAACCTACGTCCAAAGCAAAATTTCAGTCGTCCTCGCCGCACCTTGTTTTGTTTCAACTTTGCACTTTCACAGCACAGCCGCCGCCGGCGCACGTCCGCCATCTTGTCGTCCACACAGCCCGCACACACACACACACACACACACACACACACACACACACACATTTTGCACGGTCGCAGAGTCGCCTTCCAAACGACAACGGCAGCAATAATGACCATTGTTAAAGGGAGGCGTGTCGACACACCGCCCTCCACTCCCGCGCGCAACGGCCGTCGACACGAACGAAACAGCTGATCCGGCCGCCTATGCCCACACGCCTTGCCTCGGAAACCCCAACGCCGCCGCAAACACACAGAGCCAAACCACGCAAGCAAATAATTACCGCCTCTCTCGCACAACAACACACAGCCCGCCATCTCCGTCGCGATCGATACAAAGACACACAATAACAAACACAAACGAAGCAGCTCCACACACAGCCAGCCACATGACACGTTTCCTTTCCTTCTCCCCTCCCAGCCACATCACGTCGCTCAAACGGAAAGAAAGAAAGAAACAAACAAACAAACAAACAAACGAACAACACAGCGCACACACACGCAGCAACAACAACAACAACAACAACACAGACTCTTTCGCACTTTTCAACTTCCGAACAGTGTGGTGGCCCTGAAAAGGGCCGTTTTCTAGTCTCTCCCACCCACAAGCACGGCCGCGGGAAGGCCAGCGCCCGCTGCGACGCAGCCTAACCGCCGAAACCGTACAGGGTGCGCCCCTGCCTCTTCAGGGCGTACACCACGTCCATGGCCGTCACAGTCTTGCGCTTGGCGTGCTCAGTGTACGTCACCGCGTCGCGGATCACGTTCTCCAGGAACACCTTCAGCACCCCGCGGGTCTCCTCGTAGATCAGACCAGAGATGCGCTTCACGCCGCCCCTGCGAGCCAGGCGGCGGATGGCGGGCTTCGTGATGCCCTGGATGTTGTCGCGCAACACCTTGCGGTGCCGCTTGGCGCCACCCTTGCCGAGCCCCTTTCCTCCCTTGCCGCGGCCTGTCATCCTTCCTTCCTCGGGCAAAGCAAAACGTGCACAAACAGCAGCTGCAGCGGCTGGCGAGTCGGCTACGGTCTGCGCCCAGCGCGCCCGCCGCCCCCCTATATAGACTCTGGCCCGCCCTCCCCCCACCACGCGCAACCGAGGGCATATAAGCGCAGCACGGAGGCGCGCGGGCCCGTTGTCAAGGCAGCACCGGACGCCGCGCCGCACCTAACCTCCACGCACGCCGCTCCGCTACCGCCAACGCTACCGCCATGGCCCGCACAAAGCAAACGGCCCGCAAGTCCACCGGCGGAAAGGCGCCGCGCAAACAGCTCGCCACCAAGGCGGCGAGGAAGAGCGCGCCCGCCACCGGAGGCGTCAAGAAGCCCCACCGCTACAGGCCGGGCACCGTCGCCCTGCGAGAAATCAGGCGCTACCAGAAGAGCACAGAGCTGCTCATCCGCAAGCTGCCATTCCAGCGCCTAGTGCGCGAGATCGCCCAGGACTTCAAGACCGACCTGCGCTTCCAGAGCTCCGCAGTCATGGCCCTGCAGGAGGCCAGCGAGGCCTACCTCGTCGGCCTCTTCGAAGACACCAACCTGTGCGCAATCCACGCCAAGCGCGTCACCATCATGCCCAAGGACATCCAGCTCGCGCGCCGCATCCGCGGCGAGCGCGCCTAAACCGCGCCGCGGCACCGCACCGCACAAACAAAAACGGCCCTTTTCAGGGCCACTAACATCTCTCCGTCGCGAGCAAACTTTGTCGGTCGCCTGCCTCTCGCCCCGCAACCCAAAAACAAAAACCACCACTTCCCGTCCGTCCGCCACACACACCCGCTCACTCTGCCTGCCTGCTAGCAGCGCGCAACAATCACACATCATCCCTCCCCGGCGCTCAAAGCGCACAATACCCAACGGCCGACGTCACACCGCACGGGTGGCTGGCCGGCCGCCGCTTTCGTTTCGAAAACAAAAAAAACCCGCACTCCACTCCGACGGCCAACGGCCAGGCAGGCGCGCTCGCTCGCTCTACACGCCACCGAAATCCCCGCCGACTCCTTCCACATCTCAACGTGCCCCCCGTTGCAAAACATAACACACACAAAGAAACAAAACAAAGACCAGACACGACTAGACAAGACACACATCCGAGAAGAACGAACGCAGGCAAGCCAACCAACGTATTCAAACAAAACAACGTGACAGAAAACCAACCGTCGGCCGCCGCCACAAACACGGCGACAATCAACCACGACAACAACAACACCGCTTACCGCTACCGCCGCCCACACCCGCCACCGACCCCCGCAATCAAACCACCACGGCACGCAAACAGCATCCCCACGGGCATACAGACAGACACCCACACCAAACGCAACACGACAATCAAAACCTTCCCCGACGTGCTTTGATGGCCCTGAGAAGGGCCGTTTTGGGCCGCGCGTCTCTTGCGCGCCACTAGACGACGACGGGGGGTGGGGACGACGGGGTCAAGCGCCAAACCCTTCCTTTCCCATCTCTTTCTCCTCTACTCTACTCTACTTCTTCTTCTTGGGCGAAGCCTTCGCCTTAGACGGCGTCGTCGCCTTCTTCGGGCGCGGCGCCTTCGGCTTCTTCGTCGGAACCTTGGCGGCCTTCTTCGCCTTCGACGGCGACTTGGCCTTGGCCGGCTTGGCCGCAGCCGCCTTCTTCGCACCCGCGGGAGCGGCCGACGCCGCAGACGCCTTCTTGGCGGCGCCCGCCTTCCGACCGGTCGCCGCCTTCACGCCACCAGCCTTCTTTGCGCCGGCCGCACGGGCGCCCTTCTTCTCCTTGCTGGCCGGAGCGGCGCGCTTCTTCTTGGCACCGCCAGCACGAGCCTTGCCGCCCTCGGCCGCCCCCCCGCCGCCGGCGCCGGCAAGCTTGAACGAGCCGGACGCGCCCTTCCCCTTCGTCTGCACCAGCTCGCCCGCCACGACGGCCGACTTGAGGTACTTCTTGATAAACGGCGCCAGCTTCTCCGCGTCCAGCTTGTAGTGCGCGGCTATGTACTTCTTGATCGCCTGCAGCGACGACCCGCCGCGCTCCTTCAGACTCTTGATGGCGGCCGTCACCATCTCAGAGGTGCGCGGGTGCGCAGGCTTGGCGCGCGGCTTCTTCGCAGACGACGCAGACTTGGCCTTCTTCGTAGTGCCGGTGGCGGCGGGTGCCGCAGCAGTCTCGTTCGTAGCCGCCTGATCTGCCATTTCGACGACGCGCGTAACACACAGCGAGAGCGAGAGCGAGAGCGAGCGGGACGGCAGGCACGCAAGCACAGCACAGCACGGCAGAGCAGAGCAGAGAATCACAAGGGCCCAGCCAGTGTCGCGGGCGGGCGCGGACGGCCGAGAGAGCGGCCGCCACTCTGCGCGCCGCCGCGCCGCGCCTCCCGCGCTTGCTACCGCCCAACGTCCGACAGCCTGTGCGGAGCAGCCCCAAAGCTGCGCCACAACCGCCCGCGCCTTTCAAACCACCGAGGATGGGGCTACACACAGCCACACCACAGTCGCCAACCAGTCGCCACGGCAGCGCCGCAAACCACGGCCAAACTGCAGCTACCGCGCGCTACAGCCTGGGTCGGCCCGCCGAGAATCGCCGCCCCCGCCCAAATGCCGCCCCCACAGCCCCAGCCGACGACCCGCCACAATGGCCAAACCTTCGGCAAAACTCCCACACCGTCGCCGCGGCAGCCCGGCCAGCGCGGCCGGCGCCACAGCCACACAAGCCGAGGCGTGCGGCGATGACGGCCGTGCAAACGCGCCTCCGCCGCCCCATCGCCTTCCGTCGCCCTCCCGCCGTTTCCCGATCGGCCCGCAGCCGTCGGGCCACATCGCGCGCCGTCCTCCTCCTCTCGCCCGCCAACATTCACAGCCGTTTCTCAACAATTGCCCGCCGCAAACGGACGCCGCCTGCGCAACAGGCGCCGCCGCCCCTCGCCGCTTCCGACCCAACCCCTCGACCGAGGCAAACCGCAATCCGAATCTACAGACCAACCCAATCTGCCGTCAGCACACACGACAGCCGACCTTACACGTTGCGCGTTACACATTACGTTTACACGTCTAGGTTAGGTTCGGTTAGGTTAGGTGGACGTGGGTTAGGTTAAGGGGACTTGGGTTAGGTTAAGCGTCAAACTTAGGTTAAGCATTCAAACACGTCAGGCGTCAGAGGTTAGGTTAGGTTAGGTTAGGTTAGGTTAGGTTAGGTTAGGTTACGTTAGGTTACGTTACACGTTAGGTTAAGGGGTCAGTGCTAGGTTAAGAAGCGTCAAACGTAGGTTAAAAAAGCGTTCAAAACGTGAGGCGTGAGCCGCCGGACAGCTTACCTTACGTAGACGTTTGGGGCTCACAGGCTGAGCTCACCTCACCACACCACAGGTTAGGTTCGGTTCGGTTCGCTCGGCTCAGCGTAAAGCGCCGAGGTCAGGGTTACGTTCGTTCACCTTCGGGCGCCACACTTTCGGTTGAAAGGTCGCGACGGGACGACGTCGGCAGGCACCGCCGCAAACGGACAAAAACGTACAGACGACGTCGAAAACCGCCGACAGACGGGGGAGCAGCACGACCACGACCAGATACCGAGCGCGAACGAGACGCACGCGAACCACCCCCACCGGCCAAAGGGCACCACACAACAACCCAGAGCACCACGTGTCGACACCACAGCAACCCGCCGCTCACGCGACATGGCTGGCACCGAAGGGCAACCGCCCGCAACTGCGCTTTCCGCGCCGGCCCGGATGCACGTCGTGCTACAACAACACCACTACCGTACACAGCCGCTGTTCACAACATCACTATCATGCGCGCCCGCGGCTCGCCGCCGTCGCAGTCGCAGCCCCAACGCCAGCACTTTTGCACCACCATTCACACGCACCGCAACACAGCTCGCCGACACAGCCGAACAAAACAAACACCACACAACAACAGCAACAACGCCGCCGCCTCTACTCGTGCCGGCGACCCACCCCGCCGATGGCGCACCTTTCGCCAGCCGGCAATCGACACACACGCACGCACCCACCCACCCCCCGGGGCCCAGTGCAAAAAAAAACACACAAAAACAAAAACAAAAAAAAAACAACACAAACGACACGGGAAGCGCACACCGCCACTTCGCGCGCACGCCACCAACCAGTCGTCGTCTCAAAATAACAAACACAAACAAAATAAACTAACAACTAGGGCAACACAAAACAAAAACGCCTCGCACGAACCGCCCACAAAAAGGACAAGCACACGCACAGCCTCTGCTGACGACCACGACGCAGCGGCACGCTGCTCCTGTCCCGCGCCCCGCGCCCCGCGCCCCACTCGATTCACAACTCACGCGACACCGTCAACGACGGGCTCGCTTCCCGCAACCTACCACCTTTCCGCCACGACGCACAGCCCCAGCCCCACCCGACCCGACGACGCCCGTGGCAACGACTGCACTTTCACCACCGCCTCCCCCTTCCCCCCCAAAACACACACACACACACAGCCAGCCAAAAACGCACTCGCGACCCACACATGCACGTGCATCGGCACACGCCAACCAGTCAACGTCGACAACCACACGCAAGGCTCGAAACGAAACCGGCGTCCTTCCACGTTGCCATCAAGCTACCTACACGACACAAGACACAAGGAACAAACACAACAGCCGGCCCCACTAATTCCCACTCTCACGCCGCAAAAAGCACACCGAAACCGCCAAACGCACGCACATTCCCCTTCGCACTGACACCGACCGGCTCGCTACCACACACCTCTCGGCAGCCGTTTCACGCCAATTCGCCACACCGCCCACACAGTCGACAAGCGCCCGCCCTGTACGGCACACGCAACGACGCAGCGCAGCAAAGGGCGCCCGCAACACATACCTCTCCTCTCTCTCCCTCTCCGCCGCCCGACGCGCCAACCGCCACGCCACACCGCCAGCCACTCGCAAATTGTGCACTGCCACCAGCCACACGTCCAACACGCCGCGCCGCCTCCGGCCACCCGCCAGGGGGCGCTCACGTCCGCGACAACAGCGCGGCCCGCCGGGCCGAACCGAACCGAACCGAGCCGCCGCTGCTCTGCACTCGGCACGGCCACACCCTGCTGCAGACCGGGCTCGTCTCTCTGTACGCGTCTGCCTGCGCATCAACACAACACGACCTTTTTTTTTTTTTTCTCTCTACCGCCATCCCTTCTTCTCGCGTTTTACTCGTTGTTGCAGCAGCGGCGCACACCTACACATCCACAGCCCCAGCCGAGCCGAGCCGGCCTCACCTCAGGGCCCGCCGCCAGCGTCTCCTCCTCGGGCACAGGTGCGGTGCTGTGGCCGCCCATCCAACCGCATTGCTGGCCGTCCAGCCGCCAGGCGTTCCCACTGCCGCGAGCCACGCCGCGCACCGACCCTGCTGCAGAAAACGAAGCATAGCCAGAGACCGACCGATACACAAAGCAAGCCGTCGCCTCGCCTCTTGTCCTTCCTGCCTTCCTTTCGCCCCCCCCCCCCTCCTTTTTTTTTTTTTATTTTGTTTTCTTCTTTCTTTCTTTCTTTGGCCCTCTCTCCTTCCCGCCCCATGGCGGTTACGGCACCGCCTGCAGCGGCAGATTTTTTGCGCCCACACGCCTACTCCTACCACCATTAACCTTGCCCTGCCCATCAACGTCGCAGTCGAACCGACGCTTGCCAACACACTGCCCACGTTCCTTTCTCTTTTCGGCCTACGCCCATTACGCGCCGCCGCCACAGCACCTTCCCTTCCCACAACACACCGACGTCATCACACGCACCCACAAACAGGGGCCACGACCGTGTTCCTCGCCCACTCCCATCCCGCACGGTACGCACATTCCCAACTACTACCGCGCACCCTCCCTTTCCAATCTGTGTGTCTCTGTGTCTGTGTCCTGTGTCCTGTCCGCGCGTGACGCCTCTCAACATCCGCCGTCCCCCGTCCCGTTTTCGCCCCCATGCCGTCGTCGCGCCGCCTCCTCCCCGTCCACCGCCGCCCCTGTCCGCCCCGCACCACACCATACACCGCTGCTTGTCCCGGCCGTTGCCACCAAAGGCGCCGACCGCAAACGCGCCACGCCGCAGCCCCCGTGCGTCTCGCTCGCTTGCATCTCCGTGCCGACGCTGCCTCTCTTCCCGCTCGCACTCGACCTCGACAACACAGTCTTTGGCTCCGCCACTGCGTGTTCCGGTGGTACGCACGCTGCAACACGTATGTATTCGTTACCAGAGCGATGGCGAGGCATGACAGCATCTCTGTCTGACCAGAGAGTTATTTATCGTTGCTAGTCGGCGCTTGGACCGCGCCAGACGACAGTAGTGGCACGCACCGGGTCGCCAGGAACAGTTGTTATATATATTGTAGCGCGAGTCGGGAGAGGTAGTAGTCGGTCGACAGTAGTAGCGGGTGGACGGTTGTACTGAGCGGGCGTCGGCGGCGTGCTCTGCTCGTCTCGCGACTCTGGTCACGGTTCGGGACGATGTATAGTATATTGTGTTATAATCAAAAGGTAGTGTGAAGCTGCATTGCGCAAATCTGATAACGTATGTTCATTGTACTTATTTTGTTCAACAACAAAAGCCCCACTATTACTTTTTTCTAAAGCAACTTTTGTCTTTTAACGAAAAACATTCACTTTTTAAAGACTACTTCCTATGGCATTTCCCTCCAAGGAGTGCAATTAATTACCAGCCAGCACTCATTCATTGCACACAGCTGTGTAAGGGGTATCTACAATTGAGGAGCGGATATAAATGCAACTTTTTTGTTTTTTTTTTTTTTTTTGTGTGTTGTAACCTCCCCGCAAAATTTAAAATAATGGACAATGTTATTTACGGATGCTAATGGACATTGCGCTAATTGTAACCTCGCCCACAATGAGAGGTATTGAAAATGGCAACAAAAATGTGAAATTCGCAATCCGACTCAAATATAAATTCTTCACAACATTTAAAGTCCGTTCAGTGACAAGAAACTTCAATTGAGCCGAAATATCGGTCTTTGGCCCTGTGCAAAACAATCAGAATTAAAGTCTTACCTCAGAATAAATGGATGTCACATTTCTGCTCTTGTTGTTGCGCAGCGCTTGGAGGAACTGCATTGCAAATAATAATATTCTCTTTTTTTGTGATTTTAGTGAAATTTTTCTTCAAAGAAGTGGAATGAAATGGGAAGTGCAACGAACTCTTTAGTTCAATAAAACATTACATTTTTGAAAAATGCTTTTGAAATAAAAATTATTTTTGGGGAACTTGTTGGAGAATTAATTACAATAAATATAATTTTTCATTATCTAATGATTATATTAATTAACAGTATACCTCCTTCACCATCTTGACCAGTGTTGCCGACCGCCTACATCACACAACCGCACTCGGCTGCTACTACTGACCGACCGCTCTGCATGACGACTATTAGCGTACTGCACGCGACGACTACTGACAGAGTACAGCCCTCAACTAGACAGAGCTACAGACTCGCAACGACTGACTGACTGACTGACTGACTGACTGACTGACTGAGAACCGCTCGCAACACTCGCGCGGTCCAGCGCAAACTCTCTGGTCACAGATGCTACAATGTCTCGCCATCGCTGCTATGTTACATACGTGTTTCAGTGTCTTTTTCATTGGGGTAACGATCTTTGGCTCTTTTTATTCTGAATACAGGGCCAAAGGTCAACGCTGCTGCCCTTATACAATTTATCAGGTTCCATTATGTCTGTTGCAATGTTACATACGGTTCATTCTTTCATTAATATTATCGTTGGGTTTGTTTTGTAGGGACGTTAACATTCTGGCACATTTTTATTATCATCGGACTCTCTGCTATTTGTGCAGGGAGGTTATACCTGGGTCCATTTCCATTTCCATTTCCATTTACATTTTAATATTGATAGACTTTTTGTTTTCTTTTTTTGTTTCTTGTTGTTTTTCCTTCTTTTTTCTTGTTGTTTTTTTTTCTTTCTTTTTTTTTGTTTTGTTTTGTTTTTCCCGCTCTCACCACCACCGCCGCATCACGCCTTCCGTTTTCTTCTTGGTTTCTTTTCTGTTCTTCAACTGCTTCAACATCACCGCGCCCCATTTCCACACCACAGCCATCAGCCTCCAAGACGGGCAGGCGCAGTGTGCCATTTCCGGCGCACAAGCACACCCGTACGGTACTCTCCTCGCCCCCACGCCACCAACAACACAGCGACCACGCGGCTTTCAGGCATGGCATGGCACGGCACGGCACGGCACCGGCGAAATGCGCCGCCCCCGCCCCTCCGCGCATCCGTCCGTCTCGCCACGTTCACTGACAGCCGCGTCTGCGGCTACACCACGACAACCACAACACAACACCGCTCCCCTCCCTGGCAACTCATTGTTTTTCTCCTCCTCTTTTGCACAAACCACAACGCCGAGCACAGGCGCAAGCCACCCACACCGCGCCCCTCCCCGTCCCGTCTTTGGCCGCCGCTCCTCGTTTCCTCGTTTGCCCCCTCCCATCTCCCGAAATGCCATGCCAGCAGCGTTACGCATGCCCCTCCCCTGTCCACACAACACTACCGCCAAACGAACAGCCTTCCGGGCCACATGCAGGGCACGCCCACCTCCAAACACTGCCAATTCACGGACGCACGCACGCACACACACACACACACACACACACACACACACACACACACACACTTTCCCGACACCTTTCTGTACGGAGGGTGCGTCATCTCGACCGTGACAGAGTGACGCCAACTATCGACGATCCATTTCCCCCCACTGGTAAAACACGTCCACTAACACCTACATACATCATTCAAGTACACAGACAATAGCATACACACAATGGGAGGGCACACGAACATGGACGGCACGGCACTGTCACACACTCTTCCTCAGAACCAACCATACCAACAAACGTTACGTACAACCGGGAAAGCGAAAGCGAAAGCAAAAGCAAAAAGCAAAGGCCAATGCAGCCGTCAAAGGTAACGTTCACCACGGCAGACACTTGCAGCCGCGCCGCCGTTAAACGCATTTCAGTGCGGCTCCAATACGCCTCCGACACGGGAACGTTCCGTTGCTCTACGAATGCGTTTCTCCCCTTTTTCCCTTCCTCTCTCTTTTGCCCCCCCCCCTCTGTCCTTTCCTCCTGCACTCTTGCCTCCTTCCTCACGTTCTGCCCAGACATTCGACCGATCAAAGTCAACCTGTCGTTACCGTTCTCAGCGCGACGGTGTACAACAGTATGACGGGTGTGCCCACGACTTCGGTTCAGTTGCGTGACGCCGGTCTATCGCGCCGATCGACAGTTACTCAGGGGGGCGACGGATCGGACCACGTCACCGACACACAAAACACTTTCAAACAAACAAATACATACCGGATGGACACAGACAAACACGTGTACAGACATTCGCCAAAAACGGCCGCCGCCGCCGCCGCCGTCGTCTAGCGTCGCGCTTACTGTACTGCACTGGACACGCGTGCATCTTGAATGACGACATCGGTGTGCGTGCGTCGTACGCAATCAGTCAGACACGGCTATCAAAAATCAGAGTCGAATGGTACATCATCGTGCGTGTCGCCGTACACGTACAGTACAATGCAACAACAATGCGTCTTCATGGCACGTTCATTTCAACGTCACTCACACACCTCCACGCTGCAGTTACGTCGCACCATTGTCAAACTCGGCGTACAGCAAAGGGAATAGTGGGCGGCAAACAAAAACCACAAAAAAAAACAACATTTCACATTTCACCCTCGCCATGTATGATGTGCAAAAAACAAACCCGCAAACGGCCGTCGTTACGGTGACACAAAAGTCGGCGATCGCACTGTCCCCCCTCGCAGACAGGTAACACACACACCAACAACACCAAATGGGTCAAAAACCACGCCAACGAGGCGTGCCACCATTCCACGCCACGGCGACCAACCTCGTGGCCGTACCCCGCGCAACACGCTTTGACGCGCCCCCCCACCCACAATCAAAATGCACACATACATCACAGCCGTCCACACAAACAACAACAACAATTCCGCCCTTCCCGCAAAAGGCAAGTTGGTGGCCCTGAAAAGGGCCGTTTTGCCGCTCTCGCAACGGAGGAGCATTCTCTCTCCATCCTTCCTTCCGTTCCAGAGCCACCTCCTTACTTGGAGCTCGTGTACTTGGTCACCGCCTTCGTGCCCTCGCTCACGGCGTGCTTGGCCAGCTCGCCAGGCAGCAACAGCCGCACAGCGGTCTGGATCTCGCGGGACGTGATGGTCGAGCGCTTGTTGTAGTGCGCCAGGCGAGAAGCCTCGGCCGCAATGCGCTCGAAAATGTCGTTCACGAAGCTGTTCATGATGCTCATCGCCTTCGACGAGATGCCCGTGTCAGGGTGCACCTGCTTCAGCACCTTGTAGATGTAGATGGCATAGCTCTCCTTCCTCTTGCGCTTCTTCTTCTTGTCGCCCTTCGAAATGTTCTTCTGCGCCTTGCCAGCCTTCTTGGCGGCCTTCCCGCTAGTCTTGGGCGGCATCTCGAACCAACGTACGGCGGCAGCAGCAACACCAGTAGCAAGCGCTCCGCTCTAGTCAGCGTCTCCCCACACAGTGGCACCCGCCGCCAGCCGCCGCCGCACCTTTACCAGCTCGCCCTGTTGCGGCCGCCGACCAATGGGGCGCGCGCGCAACCGGCCGCCGCACCCGAGCCCATAAAGCACCCCCACCCCGGCTGCGCCGGCACGGGAGACGACGCACGCACGCACGCGACGGGGCACGCGTCGCGACACGTCATGGCTGGACGCAGGAAGGGCAGCAAGATTGTGGCCGCGCTTGAACTCCTTGTCGATGCCATCGGCAACGACAGCGGACGCAGACGGCGCCCGAAGAGGAAACAGCGCACCGAGCAACAATGCTTTAAGTGCCAAAGAATGGGGCACATCGCTAAAGTGTGCAGGGGCACATTAGCGTGTCTGAAGTGTGCTGAGGCGCATGATACACGTAACTGCACCAAGCCCCGCGACGCGGCTGCCAAGTGCGTGAATTGCGGCGGTGCCCACGCCGCAAACTCGCGCAGCTGCGCCTACGTGCGGGGCTACAGACGCAAGATGGCCGCCCCACGCCCTGCAACGGCACGTGGCGTCGAGACGGACGCCCCACCCCCCCGCTCCCGCGAGGGTGGTGGATCGTGCCGCCGCGAAGCCGCCACGGACGACGCACTAGCCGCCTTCCACACCGCGCTCGCGGCCGAGAGGGCCGCCATGAGGGAGGAACTCGCGGCTGTTCACCGCCAGCTGCAACAGCTGCGTGAGGAGCTGCGGGTCCTTAGGAAGACGGCTACTCCCACCGCCAGCTCCACTGCGAGTCGGTCACCGGGGGTTGACGCCTCCACTCAAACGGAGCCACCAGCGCCGCCAGTCAACGTGACGGGCGGACCGGAAGCACCCATGGACATTGAAGTGGAGCAGCCTGCTCTCCCTCCCGACGGGGAGGTCGAGCCGCGGGCACACGACGAAGAGACGCACACTGTGACAGCACCACTTGCTGAGACGGTGACTGAATGCCTGCCGCTCCCCACGGAGCACAGCGTTCGGCCTGTGCTGCAGAAGATCGCCGCGTCTCTTCGGGACGGCACCTACCCGCACCTTGACAACCCCTACCCATTTACTCCGCCCGACAGGACGAAACCGGCCCTTCCTCACCAGCCTTACGGACCAGTGAGGAACAACAAGGGTCTTAGGGGACTGGTATCGAGGAAGGACCCGGCCATCATCAATCAACACCCTGTCTTCACGCCCGCGGACTGGGAACACATCTTTGTGGTCTCAGCCTGGGGCGCGGCGGCTGGGGATGTTCGCCCAGAAATACAACAGCATCCAGCATACCAGCAATTCCAAGAGCTCGAGAAGAACTTCACTATGGAAGGAATGAACCGATTCATTGAACAGAATCCAGACTTCATGCATGTATTATGCCAGAAACCGTCTACTTCGCCAGTCAAACCAGCGAAGTAGCAAGAGGCCCACCCCATCGAGAGGCCATCCTGACAACACCTGAGCAGTTTAAGGAGGAACAGCAGCATCGCTGCTTAGCCTCCGTCACCACCGGACCGAGGAAGTCCGTGATCTCGAAGACAGACTGCGCCGGCACGCACTCCGCTGCTCGACTCGCTGCCGCTCGCACCGGTCGTTTTCGTTTCCTTCTCGTGTGCACCGTCGCTAGCCCATCGCCATGTCCGGACGCGGAAAGGGAGGCAAAGTCAAGGGCAAGTCAAAGTCCCGCTCAAGCAGGGCTGGGCTCCAGTTCCCGGTCGGCAGAATCCACCGCCTCCTGCGCAAGGGAAACTACGCAGAGCGCGTCGGCGCCGGGGCGCCCGTCTACCTCGCCGCCGTCATGGAGTACCTCGCGGCTGAGGTGCTCGAGCTGGCCGGAAACGCGGCCCGCGACAACAAGAAGACGCGCATCATCCCGCGCCACCTGCAGCTTGCCATCCGCAACGACGAGGAGCTCAACAAGCTCCTGTCGGGCGTCACCATCGCACAGGGTGGTGTCCTACCCAACATCCAGGCCGTCCTGCTGCCAAAGAAGACCGAGAAGAAGGCCTAAAGGAGGCCAGGCAATCGCAGCGCCGCGTGCTCCCCTGCACGCAACGCGCTTTGCCGGCTCGGCTCGGCCCGGCCCACAACAATCGGCCCTTTTCAGGGCCACCACACAAACCTACGTCCAAAGCAAAATTTCAGTCGTCCTCGCCGCACCTTGTTTTGTTTCAACTTTGCACTTTCACAGCACAGCCGCCGCCGGCGCACGTCCGCCATCTTGTCGTCCACACAGCCCGCACACACACACACACACACACACACACACACACACACACACATTTTGCACGGTCGCAGAGTCGCCTTCCAAACGACAACGGCAGCAATAATGACCATTGTTAAAGGGAGGCGTGTCGACACACCGCCCTCCACTCCCGCGCGCAACGGCCGTCGACACGAACGAAACAGCTGATCCGGCCGCCTATGCCCACACGCCTTGCCTCGGAAACCCCAACGCCGCCGCAAACACACAGAGCCAAACCACGCAAGCAAATAATTACCGCCTCTCTCGCACAACAACACACAGCCCGCCATCTCCGTCGCGATCGATACAAAGACACACAATAACAAACACAAACGAAGCAGCTCCACACACAGCCAGCCACATGACACGTTTCCTTTCCTTCTCCCCTCCCAGCCACATCACGTCGCTCAAACGGAAAGAAAGAAAGAAACAAACAAACAAACAAACAAACAAACAAACGAACAACACAGCGCACACACACGCAGCAACAACAACAACAACAACACAGACTCTTTCGCACTTTTCAACTTCCGAACAGTGTGGTGGCCCTGAAAAGGGCCGTTTTCTAGTCTCTCCCACCCACAAGCACGGCCGCGGGAAGGCCAGCGCCCGCTGCGACGCAGCCTAACCGCCGAAACCGTACAGGGTGCGCCCCTGCCTCTTCAGGGCGTACACCACGTCCATGGCCGTCACAGTCTTGCGCTTGGCGTGCTCAGTGTACGTCACCGCGTCGCGGATCACGTTCTCCAGGAACACCTTCAGCACCCCGCGGGTCTCCTCGTAGATCAGACCAGAGATGCGCTTCACGCCGCCCCTGCGAGCCAGGCGGCGGATGGCGGGCTTCGTGATGCCCTGGATGTTGTCGCGCAACACCTTGCGGTGCCGCTTGGCGCCACCCTTGCCGAGCCCCTTTCCTCCCTTGCCGCGGCCTGTCATCCTTCCTTCCTCGGGCAAAGCAAAACGTGCACAAACAGCAGCTGCAGCGGCTGGCGAGTCGGCTACGGTCTGCGCCCAGCGCGCCCGCCGCCCCCCTATATAGACTCTGGCCCGCCCTCCCCCCACCACGCGCAACCGAGGGCATATAAGCGCAGCACGGAGGCGCGCGGGCCCGTTGTCAAGGCAGCACCGGACGCCGCGCCGCACCTAACCTCCACGCACGCCGCTCCGCTACCGCCAACGCTACCGCCATGGCCCGCACAAAGCAAACGGCCCGCAAGTCCACCGGCGGAAAGGCGCCGCGCAAACAGCTCGCCACCAAGGCGGCGAGGAAGAGCGCGCCCGCCACCGGAGGCGTCAAGAAGCCCCACCGCTACAGGCCGGGCACCGTCGCCCTGCGAGAAATCAGGCGCTACCAGAAGAGCACAGAGCTGCTCATCCGCAAGCTGCCATTCCAGCGCCTAGTGCGCGAGATCGCCCAGGACTTCAAGACCGACCTGCGCTTCCAGAGCTCCGCAGTCATGGCCCTGCAGGAGGCCAGCGAGGCCTACCTCGTCGGCCTCTTCGAAGACACCAACCTGTGCGCAATCCACGCCAAGCGCGTCACCATCATGCCCAAGGACATCCAGCTCGCGCGCCGCATCCGCGGCGAGCGCGCCTAAACCGCGCCGCGGCACCGCACCGCACAAACAAAAACGGCCCTTTTCAGGGCCACTAACATCTCTCCGTCGCGAGCAAACTTTGTCGGTCGCCTGCCTCTCGCCCCGCAACCCAAAAACAAAAACCACCACTTCCCGTCCGTCCGCCACACACACCCGCTCACTCTGCCTGCCTGCTAGCAGCGCGCAACAATCACACATCATCCCTCCCCGGCGCTCAAAGCGCACAATACCCAACGGCCGACGTCACACCGCACGGGTGGCTGGCCGGCCGCCGCTTTCGTTTCGAAAACAAAAAAAACCCGCACTCCACTCCGACGGCCAACGGCCAGGCAGGCGCGCTCGCTCGCTCTACACGCCACCGAAATCCCCGCCGACTCCTTCCACATCTCAACGTGCCCCCCGTTGCAAAACATAACACACACAAAGAAACAAAACAAAGACCAGACACGACTAGACAAGACACACATCCGAGAAGAACGAACGCAGGCAAGCCAACCAACGTATTCAAACAAAACAACGTGACAGAAAACCAACCGTCGGCCGCCGCCACAAACACGGCGACAATCAACCACGACAACAACAACACCGCTTACCGCTACCGCCGCCCACACCCGCCACCGACCCCCGCAATCAAACCACCACGGCACGCAAACAGCATCCCCACGGGCATACAGACAGACACCCACACCAAACGCAACACGACAATCAAAACCTTCCCCGACGTGCTTTGATGGCCCTGAGAAGGGCCGTTTTGGGCCGCGCGTCTCTTTCGCGCCACTAGACGACGACGGGGGGTGGGGACGACGGGGTCAAGCGCCAAACCCTTCCTTTCCCATCTCTTTCTCCTCTACTCTACTCTACTTCTTCTTCTTGGGCGAAGCCTTCGCCTTAGACGGCGTCGTCGCCTTCTTCGGGCGCGGCGCCTTCGGCTTCTTCGTCGGAACCTTGGCGGCCTTCTTCGCCTTCGACGGCGACTTGGCCTTGGCCGGCTTGGCCGCAGCCGCCTTCTTCGCACCCGCGGGAGCGGCCGACGCCGCAGACGCCTTCTTGGCGGCGCCCGCCTTCCGACCGGTCGCCGCCTTCACGCCACCAGCCTTCTTTGCGCCGGCCGCACGGGCGCCCTTCTTCTCCTTGCTGGCCGGAGCGGCGCGCTTCTTCTTGGCACCGCCAGCACGAGCCTTGCCGCCCTCGGCCGCCCCCCCGCCGCCGGCGCCGGCAAGCTTGAACGAGCCGGACGCGCCCTTCCCCTTCGTCTGCACCAGCTCGCCCGCCACGACGGCCGACTTGAGGTACTTCTTGATAAACGGCGCCAGCTTCTCCGCGTCCAGCTTGTAGTGCGCGGCTATGTACTTCTTGATCGCCTGCAGCGACGACCCGCCGCGCTCCTTCAGACTCTTGATGGCGGCCGTCACCATCTCAGAGGTGCGCGGGTGCGCAGGCTTGGCGCGCGGCTTCTTCGCAGACGACGCAGACTTGGCCTTCTTCGTAGTGCCGGTGGCGGCGGGTGCCGCAGCAGTCTCGTTCGTAGCCGCCTGATCTGCCATTTCGACGACGCGCGTAACACACAGCGAGAGCGAGAGCGAGAGCGAGCGGGACGGCAGGCACGCAAGCACAGCACAGCACGGCAGAGCAGAGCAGAGAATCACAAGGGCCCAGCCAGTGTCGCGGGCGGGCGCGGACGGCCGAGAGAGCGGCCGCCACTCTGCGCGCCGCCGCGCCGCGCCTCCCGCGCTTGCTACCGCCCAACGTCCGACAGCCTGTGCGGAGCAGCCCCAAAGCTGCGCCACAACCGCCCGCGCCTTTCAAACCACCGAGGATGGGGCTACACACAGCCACACCACAGTCGCCAACCAGTCGCCACGGCAGCGCCGCAAACCACGGCCAAACTGCAGCTACCGCGCGCTACAGCCTGGGTCGGCCCGCCGAGAATCGCCGCCCCCGCCCAAATGCCGCCCCCACAGCCCCAGCCGACGACCCGCCACAATGGCCAAACCTTCGGCAAAACTCCCACACCGTCGCCGCGGCAGCCCGGCCAGCGCGGCCGGCGCCACAGCCACACAAGCCGAGGCGTGCGGCGATGACGGCCGTGCAAACGCGCCTCCGCCGCCCCATCGCCTTCCGTCGCCCTCCCGCCGTTTCCCGATCGGCCCGCAGCCGTCGGGCCACATCGCGCGCCGTCCTCCTCCTCTCGCCCGCCAACATTCACAGCCGTTTCTCAACAATTGCCCGCCGCAAACGGACGCCGCCTGCGCAACAGGCGCCGCCGCCCCTCGCCGCTTCCGACCCAACCCCTCGACCGAGGCAAACCGCAATCCGAATCTACAGACCAACCCAATCTGCCGTCAGCACACACGACAGCCGACCTTACACGTTGCGCGTTACACATTACGTTTACACGTCTAGGTTAGGTTCGGTTAGGTTAGGTGGACGTGGGTTAGGTTAAGGGGACTTGGGTTAGGTTAAGCGTCAAACTTAGGTTAAGCATTCAAACACGTCAGGCGTCAGAGGTTAGGTTAGGTTAGGTTAGGTTAGGTTAGGTTAGGTTAGGTTAGGTTACGTTAGGTTACGTTACACGTTAGGTTAAGGGGTCAGTGCTAGGTTAAGAAGCGTCAAACGTAGGTTAAAAAAGCGTTCAAAACGTGAGGCGTGAGCCGCCGGACAGCTTACCTTACGTAGACGTTTGGAGCTCACAGGCTGAGCTCACCTCACCACACCACAGGTTAGGTTCGGTTCGGTTCGCTCGGCTCAGCGTAAAGCGCCGAGGTCAGGGTTACGTTCGTTCACCTTCGGGCGCCACACTTTCGGTTGAAAGGTCGCGACGGGACGACGTCGGCAGGCACCGCCGCAAACGGACAAAAACGTACAGACGACGTCGAAAACCGCCGACAGACGGGGGAGCAGCACGACCACGACCAGATACCGAGCGCGAACGAGACGCACGCGAACCACCCCCACCGGCCAAAGGGCACCACACAACAACCCAGAGCACCACGTGTCGACACCACAGCAACCCGCCGCTCACGCGACATGGCTGGCACCGAAGGGCAACCGCCCGCAACTGCGCTTTCCGCGCCGGCCCGGATGCACGTCGTGCTACAACAACACCACTACCGTACACAGCCGCTGTTCACAACATCACTATCATGCGCGCCCGCGGCTCGCCGCCGTCGCAGTCGCAGCCCCAACGCCAGCACTTTTGCACCACCATTCACACGCACCGCAACACAGCTCGCCGACACAGCCGAACAAAACAAACACCACACAACAACAGCAACAACGCCGCCGCCTCTACTCGTGCCGGCGACCCACCCCGCCGATGGCGCACCTTTCGCCAGCCGGCAATCGACACACACGCACGCACCCACCCACCCCCCGGGGCCCAGTGCAAAAAAAAACACACAAAAACAAAAACAAAAAAAAAACAACACAAACGACACGGGAAGCGCACACCGCCACTTCGCGCGCACGCCACCAACCAGTCGTCGTCTCAAAATAACAAACACAAACAAAATAAACTAACAACTAGGGCAACACAAAACAAAAACGCCTCGCACGAACCGCCCACAAAAAGGACAAGCACACGCACAGCCTCTGCTGACGACCACGACGCAGCGGCACGCTGCTCCTGTCCCGCGCCCCGCGCCCCGCGCCCCACTCGATTCACAACTCACGCGACACCGTCAACGACGGGCTCGCTTCCCGCAACCTACCACCTTTCCGCCACGACGCACAGCCCCAGCCCCACCCGACCCGACGACGCCCGTGGCAACGACTGCACTTTCACCACCGCCTCCCCCTTCCCCCCCAAAACACACACACACACACAGCCAGCCAAAAACGCACTCGCGACCCACACATGCACGTGCATCGGCACACGCCAACCAGTCAACGTCGACAACCACACGCAAGGCTCGAAACGAAACCGGCGTCCTTCCACGTTGCCATCAAGCTACCTACACGACACAAGACACAAGGAACAAACACAACAGCCGGCCCCACTAATTCCCACTCTCACGCCGCAAAAAGCACACCGAAACCGCCAAACGCACGCACATTCCCCTTCGCACTGACACCGACCGGCTCGCTACCACACACCTCTCGGCAGCCGTTTCACGCCAATTCGCCACACCGCCCACACAGTCGACAAGCGCCCGCCCTGTACGGCACACGCAACGACGCAGCGCAGCAAAGGGCGCCCGCAACACATACCTCTCCTCTCTCTCCCTCTCCGCCGCCCGACGCGCCAACCGCCACGCCACACCGCCAGCCACTCGCAAATTGTGCACTGCCACCAGCCACACGTCCAACACGCCGCGCCGCCTCCGGCCACCCGCCAGGGGGCGCTCACGTCCGCGACAACAGCGCGGCCCGCCGGGCCGAACCGAACCGAACCGAGCCGCCGCTGCTCTGCACTCGGCACGGCCACACCCTGCTGCAGACCGGGCTCGTCTCTCTGTACGCGTCTGCCTGCGCATCAACACAACACGACCTTTTTTTTTTTTTTCTCTCTACCGCCATCCCTTCTTCTCGCGTTTTACTCGTTGTTGCAGCAGCGGCGCACACCTACACATCCACAGCCCCAGCCGAGCCGAGCCGGCCTCACCTCAGGGCCCGCCGCCAGCGTCTCCTCCTCGGGCACAGGTGCGGTGCTGTGGCCGCCCATCCAACCGCATTGCTGGCCGTCCAGCCGCCAGGCGTTCCCACTGCCGCGAGCCACGCCGCGCACCGACCCTGCTGCAGAAAACGAAGCATAGCCAGAGACCGACCGATACACAAAGCAAGCCGTCGCCTCGCCTCTTGTCCTTCCTGCCTTCCTTTCGCCCCCCCCCCCCTCCTTTTTTTTTTTTTATTTTGTTTTCTTCTTTCTTTCTTTCTTTGGCCCTCTCTCCTTCCCGCCCCATGGCGGTTACGGCACCGCCTGCAGCGGCAGATTTTTTGCGCCCACACGCCTACTCCTACCACCATTAACCTTGCCCTGCCCATCAACGTCGCAGTCGAACCGACGCTTGCCAACACACTGCCCACGTTCCTTTCTCTTTTCGGCCTACGCCCATTACGCGCCGCCGCCACAGCACCTTCCCTTCCCACAACACACCGACGTCATCACACGCACCCACAAACAGGGGCCACGACCGTGTTCCTCGCCCACTCCCATCCCGCACGGTACGCACATTCCCAACTACTACCGCGCACCCTCCCTTTCCAATCTGTGTGTCTCTGTGTCTGTGTCCTGTGTCCTGTCCGCGCGTGACGCCTCTCAACATCCGCCGTCCCCCGTCCCGTTTTCGCCCCCATGCCGTCGTCGCGCCGCCTCCTCCCCGTCCACCGCCGCCCCTGTCCGCCCCGCACCACACCATACACCGCTGCTTGTCCCGGCCGTTGCCACCAAAGGCGCCGACCGCAAACGCGCCACGCCGCAGCCCCCGTGCGTCTCGCTCGCTTGCATCTCCGTGCCGACGCTGCCTCTCTTCCCGCTCGCACTCGACCTCGACAACACAGTCTTTGGCTCCGCCACTGCGTGTTCCGGTGGTACGCACGCTGCAACACGTATGTATTCGTTACCAGAGCGATGGCGAGGCATGACAGCATCTCTGTCTGACCAGAGAGTTATTTATCGTTGCTAGTCGGCGCTTGGACCGCGCCAGACGACAGTAGTGGCACGCACCGGGTCGCCAGGAACAGTTGTTATATATATTGTAGCGCGAGTCGGGAGAGGTAGTAGTCGGTCGACAGTAGTAGCGGGTGGACGGTTGTACTGAGCGGGCGTCGGCGGCGTGCTCTGCTCGTCTCGCGACTCTGGTCACGGTTCGGGACGATGTATAGTATATTGTGTTATAATCAAAAGGTAGTGTGAAGCTGCATTGCGCAAATCTGATAACGTATGTTCATTGTACTTATTTTGTTCAACAACAAAAGCCCCACTATTACTTTTTTCTAAAGCAACTTTTGTCTTTTAACGAAAAACATTCACTTTTTAAAGACTACTTCCTATGGCATTTCCCTCCAAGGAGTGCAATTAATTACCAGCCAGCACTCATTCATTGCACACAGCTGTGTAAGGGGTATCTACAATTGAGGAGCGGATATAAATGCAACTTTTTTGTTTTTTTTTTTTTTTTTGTGTGTTGTAACCTCCCCGCAAAATTTAAAATAATGGACAATGTTATTTACGGATGCTAATGGACATTGCGCTAATTGTAACCTCGCCCACAATGAGAGGTATTGAAAATGGCAACAAAAATGTGAAATTCGCAATCCGACTCAAATATAAATTCTTCACAACATTTAAAGTCCGTTCAGTGACAAGAAACTTCAATTGAGCCGAAATATCGGTCTTTGGCCCTGTGCAAAACAATCAGAATTAAAGTCTTACCTCAGAATAAATGGATGTCACATTTCTGCTCTTGTTGTTGCGCAGCGCTTGGAGGAACTGCATTGCAAATAATAATATTCTCTTTTTTTGTGATTTTAGTGAAATTTTTCTTCAAAGAAGTGGAATGAAATGGGAAGTGCAACGAACTCTTTAGTTCAATAAAACATTACATTTTTGAAAAATGCTTTTGAAATAAAAATTATTTTTGGGGAACTTGTTGGAGAATTAATTACAATAAATATAATTTTTCATTATCTAATGATTATATTAATTAACAGTATACCTCCTTCACCATCTTGACCAGTGTTGCCGACCGCCTACATCACACAACCGCACTCGGCTGCTACTACTGACCGACCGCTCTGCATGACGACTATTAGCGTACTGCACGCGACGACTACTGACAGAGTACAGCCCTCAACTAGACAGAGCTACAGACTCGCAACGACTGACTGACTGACTGACTGACTGACTGACTGACTGAGAACCGCTCGCAACACTCGCGCGGTCCAGCGCAAACTCTCTGGTCACAGATGCTACAATGTCTCGCCATCGCTGCTATGTTACATACGTGTTTCAGTGTCTTTTTCATTGGGGTAACGATCTTTGGCTCTTTTTATTCTGAATACAGGGCCAAAGGTCAACGCTGCTGCCCTTATACAATTTATCAGGTTCCATTATGTCTGTTGCAATGTTACATACGGTTCATTCTTTCATTAATATTATCGTTGGGTTTGTTTTGTAGGGACGTTAACATTCTGGCACATTTTTATTATCATCGGACTCTCTGCTATTTGTGCAGGGAGGTTATACCTGGGTCCATTTCCATTTCCATTTCCATTTACATTTTAATATTGATAGACTTTTTGTTTTCTTTTTTTGTTTCTTGTTGTTTTTCCTTCTTTTTTCTTGTTGTTTTTTTTTCTTTCTTTTTTTTTGTTTTGTTTTGTTTTTCCCGCTCTCACCACCACCGCCGCATCACGCCTTCCGTTTTCTTCTTGGTTTCTTTTCTGTTCTTCAACTGCTTCAACATCACCGCGCCCCATTTCCACACCACAGCCATCAGCCTCCAAGACGGGCAGGCGCAGTGTGCCATTTCCGGCGCACAAGCACACCCGTACGGTACTCTCCTCGCCCCCACGCCACCAACAACACAGCGACCACGCGGCTTTCAGGCATGGCATGGCACGGCACGGCACGGCACCGGCGAAATGCGCCGCCCCCGCCCCTCCGCGCATCCGTCCGTCTCGCCACGTTCACTGACAGCCGCGTCTGCGGCTACACCACGACAACCACAACACAACACCGCTCCCCTCCCTGGCAACTCATTGTTTTTCTCCTCCTCTTTTGCACAAACCACAACGCCGAGCACAGGCGCAAGCCACCCACACCGCGCCCCTCCCCGTCCCGTCTTTGGCCGCCGCTCCTCGTTTCCTCGTTTGCCCCCTCCCATCTCCCGAAATGCCATGCCAGCAGCGTTACGCATGCCCCTCCCCTGTCCACACAACACTACCGCCAAACGAACAGCCTTCCGGGCCACATGCAGGGCACGCCCACCTCCAAACACTGCCAATTCACGGACGCACGCACGCACACACACACACACACACACACACACACACACACACACACACACACACACTTTCCCGACACCTTTCTGTACGGAGGGTGCGTCATCTCGACCGTGACAGAGTGACGCCAACTATCGACGATCCATTTCCCCCCACTGGTAAAACACGTCCACTAACACCTACATACATCATTCAAGTACACAGACAATAGCATACACACAATGGGAGGGCACACGAACATGGACGGCACGGCACTGTCACACACTCTTCCTCAGAACCAACCATACCAACAAACGTTACGTACAACCGGGAAAGCGAAAGCGAAAGCAAAAGCAAAAAGCAAAGGCCAATGCAGCCGTCAAAGGTAACGTTCACCACGGCAGACACTTGCAGCCGCGCCGCCGTTAAACGCATTTCAGTGCGGCTCCAATACGCCTCCGACACGGGAACGTTCCGTTGCTCTACGAATGCGTTTCTCCCCTTTTTCCCTTCCTCTCTCTTTTGCCCCCCCCCCTCTGTCCTTTCCTCCTGCACTCTTGCCTCCTTCCTCACGTTCTGCCCAGACATTCGACCGATCAAAGTCAACCTGTCGTTACCGTTCTCAGCGCGACGGTGTACAACAGTATGACGGGTGTGCCCACGACTTCGGTTCAGTTGCGTGACGCCGGTCTATCGCGCCGATCGACAGTTACTCAGGGGGGCGACGGATCGGACCACGTCACCGACACACAAAACACTTTCAAACAAACAAATACATACCGGATGGACACAGACAAACACGTGTACAGACATTCGCCAAAAACGGCCGCCGCCGCCGCCGCCGTCGTCTAGCGTCGCGCTTACTGTACTGCACTGGACACGCGTGCATCTTGAATGACGACATCGGTGTGCGTGCGTCGTACGCAATCAGTCAGACACGGCTATCAAAAATCAGAGTCGAATGGTACATCATCGTGCGTGTCGCCGTACACGTACAGTACAATGCAACAACAATGCGTCTTCATGGCACGTTCATTTCAACGTCACTCACACACCTCCACGCTGCAGTTACGTCGCACCATTGTCAAACTCGGCGTACAGCAAAGGGAATAGTGGGCGGCAAACAAAAACCACAAAAAAAAACAACATTTCACATTTCACCCTCGCCATGTATGATGTGCAAAAAACAAACCCGCAAACGGCCGTCGTTACGGTGACACAAAAGTCGGCGATCGCACTGTCCCCCCTCGCAGACAGGTAACACACACACCAACAACACCAAATGGGTCAAAAACCACGCCAACGAGGCGTGCCACCATTCCACGCCACGGCGACCAACCTCGTGGCCGTACCCCGCGCAACACGCTTTGACGCGCCCCCCCACCCACAATCAAAATGCACACATACATCACAGCCGTCCACACAAACAACAACAACAATTCCGCCCTTCCCGCAAAAGGCAAGTTGGTGGCCCTGAAAAGGGCCGTTTTGCCGCTCTCGCAACGGAGGAGCATTCTCTCTCCATCCTTCCTTCCGTTCCAGAGCCACCTCCTTACTTGGAGCTCGTGTACTTGGTCACCGCCTTCGTGCCCTCGCTCACGGCGTGCTTGGCCAGCTCGCCAGGCAGCAACAGCCGCACAGCGGTCTGGATCTCGCGGGACGTGATGGTCGAGCGCTTGTTGTAGTGCGCCAGGCGAGAAGCCTCGGCCGCAATGCGCTCGAAAATGTCGTTCACGAAGCTGTTCATGATGCTCATCGCCTTCGACGAGATGCCCGTGTCAGGGTGCACCTGCTTCAGCACCTTGTAGATGTAGATGGCATAGCTCTCCTTCCTCTTGCGCTTCTTCTTCTTGTCGCCCTTCGAAATGTTCTTCTGCGCCTTGCCAGCCTTCTTGGCGGCCTTCCCGCTAGTCTTGGGCGGCATCTCGAACCAACGTACGGCGGCAGCAGCAACACCAGTAGCAAGCGCTCCGCTCTAGTCAGCGTCTCCCCACACAGTGGCACCCGCCGCCAGCCGCCGCCGCACCTTTACCAGCTCGCCCTGTTGCGGCCGCCGACCAATGGGGCGCGCGCGCAACCGGCCGCCGCACCCGAGCCCATAAAGCACCCCCACCCCGGCTGCGCCGGCACGCACTCCGCTGCTCGACTCGCTGCCGCTCGCACCGGTCGTTTTCGTTTCCTTCTCGTGTGCACCGTCGCTAGCCCATCGCCATGTCCGGACGCGGAAAGGGAGGCAAAGTCAAGGGCAAGTCAAAGTCCCGCTCAAGCAGGGCTGGGCTCCAGTTCCCGGTCGGCAGAATCCACCGCCTCCTGCGCAAGGGAAACTACGCAGAGCGCGTCGGCGCCGGGGCGCCCGTCTACCTCGCCGCCGTCATGGAGTACCTCGCGGCTGAGGTGCTCGAGCTGGCCGGAAACGCGGCCCGCGACAACAAGAAGACGCGCATCATCCCGCGCCACCTGCAGCTTGCCATCCGCAACGACGAGGAGCTCAACAAGCTCCTGTCGGGCGTCACCATCGCACAGGGTGGTGTCCTACCCAACATCCAGGCCGTCCTGCTGCCAAAGAAGACCGAGAAGAAGGCCTAAAGGAGGCCAGGCAATCGCAGCGCCGCGTGCTCCCCTGCACGCAACGCGCTTTGCCGGCTCGGCTCGGCCCGGCCCACAACAATCGGCCCTTTTCAGGGCCACCACACAAACCTACGTCCAAAGCAAAATTTCAGTCGTCCTCGCCGCACCTTGTTTTGTTTCAACTTTGCACTTTCACAGCACAGCCGCCGCCGGCGCACGTCCGCCATCTTGTCGTCCACACAGCCCGCACACACACACACACACACACACACACACACACACACACACATTTTGCACGGTCGCAGAGTCGCCTTCCAAACGACAACGGCAGCAATAATGACCATTGTTAAAGGGAGGCGTGTCGACACACCGCCCTCCACTCCCGCGCGCAACGGCCGTCGACACGAACGAAACAGCTGATCCGGCCGCCTATGCCCACACGCCTTGCCTCGGAAACCCCAACGCCGCCGCAAACACACAGAGCCAAACCACGCAAGCAAATAATTACCGCCTCTCTCGCACAACAACACACAGCCCGCCATCTCCGTCGCGATCGATACAAAGACACACAATAACAAACACAAACGAAGCAGCTCCACACACAGCCAGCCACATGACACGTTTCCTTTCCTTCTCCCCTCCCAGCCACATCACGTCGCTCAAACGGAAAGAAAGAAAGAAACAAACAAACAAACAAACAAACAAACAAACGAACAACACAGCGCACACACACGCAGCAACAACAACAACAACAACACAGACTCTTTCGCACTTTTCAACTTCCGAACAGTGTGGTGGCCCTGAAAAGGGCCGTTTTCTAGTCTCTCCCACCCACAAGCACGGCCGCGGGAAGGCCAGCGCCCGCTGCGACGCAGCCTAACCGCCGAAACCGTACAGGGTGCGCCCCTGCCTCTTCAGGGCGTACACCACGTCCATGGCCGTCACAGTCTTGCGCTTGGCGTGCTCAGTGTACGTCACCGCGTCGCGGATCACGTTCTCCAGGAACACCTTCAGCACCCCGCGGGTCTCCTCGTAGATCAGACCAGAGATGCGCTTCACGCCGCCCCTGCGAGCCAGGCGGCGGATGGCGGGCTTCGTGATGCCCTGGATGTTGTCGCGCAACACCTTGCGGTGCCGCTTGGCGCCACCCTTGCCGAGCCCCTTTCCTCCCTTGCCGCGGCCTGTCATCCTTCCTTCCTCGGGCAAAGCAAAACGTGCACAAACAGCAGCTGCAGCGGCTGGCGAGTCGGCTACGGTCTGCGCCCAGCGCGCCCGCCGCCCCCCTATATAGACTCTGGCCCGCCCTCCCCCCACCACGCGCAACCGAGGGCATATAAGCGCAGCACGGAGGCGCGCGGGCCCGTTGTCAAGGCAGCACCGGACGCCGCGCCGCACCTAACCTCCACGCACGCCGCTCCGCTACCGCCAACGCTACCGCCATGGCCCGCACAAAGCAAACGGCCCGCAAGTCCACCGGCGGAAAGGCGCCGCGCAAACAGCTCGCCACCAAGGCGGCGAGGAAGAGCGCGCCCGCCACCGGAGGCGTCAAGAAGCCCCACCGCTACAGGCCGGGCACCGTCGCCCTGCGAGAAATCAGGCGCTACCAGAAGAGCACAGAGCTGCTCATCCGCAAGCTGCCATTCCAGCGCCTAGTGCGCGAGATCGCCCAGGACTTCAAGACCGACCTGCGCTTCCAGAGCTCCGCAGTCATGGCCCTGCAGGAGGCCAGCGAGGCCTACCTCGTCGGCCTCTTCGAAGACACCAACCTGTGCGCAATCCACGCCAAGCGCGTCACCATCATGCCCAAGGACATCCAGCTCGCGCGCCGCATCCGCGGCGAGCGCGCCTAAACCGCGCCGCGGCACCGCACCGCACAAACAAAAACGGCCCTTTTCAGGGCCACTAACATCTCTCCGTCGCGAGCAAACTTTGTCGGTCGCCTGCCTCTCGCCCCGCAACCCAAAAACAAAAACCACCACTTCCCGTCCGTCCGCCACACACACCCGCTCACTCTGCCTGCCTGCTAGCAGCGCGCAACAATCACACATCATCCCTCCCCGGCGCTCAAAGCGCACAATACCCAACGGCCGACGTCACACCGCACGGGTGGCTGGCCGGCCGCCGCTTTCGTTTCGAAAACAAAAAAAACCCGCACTCCACTCCGACGGCCAACGGCCAGGCAGGCGCGCTCGCTCGCTCTACACGCCACCGAAATCCCCGCCGACTCCTTCCACATCTCAACGTGCCCCCCGTTGCAAAACATAACACACACAAAGAAACAAAACAAAGACCAGACACGACTAGACAAGACACACATCCGAGAAGAACGAACGCAGGCAAGCCAACCAACGTATTCAAACAAAACAACGTGACAGAAAACCAACCGTCGGCCGCCGCCACAAACACGGCGACAATCAACCACGACAACAACAACACCGCTTACCGCTACCGCCGCCCACACCCGCCACCGACCCCCGCAATCAAACCACCACGGCACGCAAACAGCATCCCCACGGGCATACAGACAGACACCCACACCAAACGCAACACGACAATCAAAACCTTCCCCGACGTGCTTTGATGGCCCTGAGAAGGGCCGTTTTGGGCCGCGCGTCTCTTGCGCGCCACTAGACGACGACGGGGGGTGGGGACGACGGGGTCAAGCGCCAAACCCTTCCTTTCCCATCTCTTTCTCCTCTACTCTACTCTACTTCTTCTTCTTGGGCGAAGCCTTCGCCTTAGACGGCGTCGTCGCCTTCTTCGGGCGCGGCGCCTTCGGCTTCTTCGTCGGAACCTTGGCGGCCTTCTTCGCCTTCGACGGCGACTTGGCCTTGGCCGGCTTGGCCGCAGCCGCCTTCTTCGCACCCGCGGGAGCGGCCGACGCCGCAGACGCCTTCTTGGCGGCGCCCGCCTTCCGACCGGTCGCCGCCTTCACGCCACCAGCCTTCTTTGCGCCGGCCGCACGGGCGCCCTTCTTCTCCTTGCTGGCCGGAGCGGCGCGCTTCTTCTTGGCACCGCCAGCACGAGCCTTGCCGCCCTCGGCCGCCCCCCCGCCGCCGGCGCCGGCAAGCTTGAACGAGCCGGACGCGCCCTTCCCCTTCGTCTGCACCAGCTCGCCCGCCACGACGGCCGACTTGAGGTACTTCTTGATAAACGGCGCCAGCTTCTCCGCGTCCAGCTTGTAGTGCGCGGCTATGTACTTCTTGATCGCCTGCAGCGACGACCCGCCGCGCTCCTTCAGACTCTTGATGGCGGCCGTCACCATCTCAGAGGTGCGCGGGTGCGCAGGCTTGGCGCGCGGCTTCTTCGCAGACGACGCAGACTTGGCCTTCTTCGTAGTGCCGGTGGCGGCGGGTGCCGCAGCAGTCTCGTTCGTAGCCGCCTGATCTGCCATTTCGACGACGCGCGTAACACACAGCGAGAGCGGGACGGCAGGCAGGCACGCAAGCACAGCACAGCAGCAGAGCAGAGAATCACAAGGCCCAGCCAGTGTCGCGGGCGGGCGCGGACGGCCGAGAGAGCGGCCGCCACTCTGCGCGCCGCCGCGCCGCGCCTCCCGCGCTTGCTACCACTCGAAATCGTGATGTCGGAGGGGGAGGATGTGCGATTACGTGCTAGTGAGTCTGGTGTTCATGCACCAGGAACACCTGTGCCGGCCGGCCGCGGTTTGACGGGGCTTGCTCCGTCGACCGCCCCGCCATCAGCCGGCACGTCTACGATGACCCGACCCGGCGCGAGGGGAAGTATTAGTACCCTCGCGTCGGAGATGAATATGGACCATGATATGGATTTTACTCCGGACCTACCTGAGGACGACGAACCCGCTGAGACTCCTACAGCCTCGCGAGAAGCTAAAAACCACCGACGAGGGGACCGTGGCCATTCTACAGACGGCCGCGAAGACCACGGCAGCACAGCCGCAGCGGACTTCCAGATTCCGCCACGGAAGAAGCAGGCGCGGCATCAACAGCTTATAGTGGCCAGAGAACTTGATGTAACTAACCGGTATGAGCCCCTAAGAGGGACGGGAGTGTCACTAGACGCCGCAAATGATGATTTAGCTGAGAAACAGCGACAGAGAGACGAACAACAGCGGCGGCAAAACACGCCTGCAGACCCCGGAAACGACCATGACATGGAAGCCGATGCTCCACCAGTACCACCTGCAGGACCCAAGAGGATTCCGCCGATAACCTTGCGGTACAAGGAGTCTTACAAGCAGCTGCACACGTGGCTCAAGACGAACTGTAAGGCGACATTTACAGTGCGACAGACGGGCGGAGAGACGTTGAAGCTGCTATTAAACACAACTGAAGACTATGTCAACGTCGTGGGAAAGCTTGGGGAAGAAGGGATTCCCATGTACACGACGCCAGCGGTCCGGCCACCTACGATAAAGACGCTGATAAAGGGAATACCAATGACTGTGACACACGCCGAACTTAAAGAAGAGTTAGAAGAGTTGGGATATGTTGCTACAGTGATCGAGAATCACAAGATGCCGGGAACTAATCAACTCACAGGGCACCGCGTTGTGATACTACCGGATACGACCGAACATCGCGGCATCTTTCAACTCACTCGTATCTACGACCTTTCAGTGAAAGTCGAACGACTGAGAAGATCACGCGGACATATACAATGTTACAGATGCCAAGGATTCAATCATGTTGCCCGCTATTGCACCATGCCACCAGTGTGCGTAAAATGCGGCGCGGGACATGACAGCCGTGAATGTACGCGGTCACGAGAAGAGGCGCCGACGTGCGGGCTCTGTGGCGGGGCTCATCCCGCTAATTACCGAACGTGCCCCAAGCACAAGGAGGCAAGTCGACGATTTAGAGGACTACCACCGCTGAAGCCATCTACGCGCCGGCAGCGACCGCCGCCGCCACCGCCGACCGTGGACCAGAGCAGCTGGCCCACGCCGATGCAGCACCGCGCCAACAGGCTGCGCACAGAGCTCACGGCAGCGGAAGTTCTAAAACAGGGCCTCCAGCCGCGCGCGTCATCGTCAATTCCGGCGTCACAGCGCCAAACTGTGCCGCCAGCCTATGGACCACAGCCGGCAAACGCAAGGAGACAGCCGTCACCACCACCGAGGACGGAACAGCCTGATCTGCAGGTACTACTTGCGCAAATCGCATCTACCCTTGCAGAGGTGAGTAGAGCGCTTGTGCAGCTGCCACAAACCATCGCCGCCACCATTGAGGCGACGCTCAGCAGGACGCAAATTGGAACTAAAGACGTGACCATGCAGCATGCCTAGGCTGCCACGACTCGATAATCTACGTATAATGACGTACAACGCGGACAATCTGACTAATGACGTGCTTGAGCTGCGACAGTTTATTACGGACTACAACATAGACATTTGTCTAGTGAACGAGACTTTTCTGAAGCCAGGGATTCGATCTAACATTCCAAATTATAAATGTTATAGGACGGACAGATTGACGCACGGCGGCGGCACCGCTATTTTCATTCGCCGTTCAATTAGTCATCATGAAGCGCCTCCACCAATCACGCGCCACATCGAAGCGACAGCTATCATTGTAGACACTCAAAACGGACCAATCACATTCATCTCCGTCTATCGCAGTCCACGTCACATTCTTGACATTGATGACGCAAGAGAATTGTTACGGGCGCCAGGCCGACTTTTTATCGCCGGCGATCTGAATTCAAAACATGCCGCCTGGAATTCTCTCGTAACAAATATGAGTGGCCGCCTCCTATTGCAGGCAACGGAAGAAGCAAATGCGTACGTTTGTGGCCCCGACGAGCCGACGTGCTATCCATCACGCGGCCGACCTGACATAATTGACATCTCCATCACTAAAGGCATTCCACATTTCATGACCGCAGAAGTAGTGCATGCATTAAACTCAAATCATCTACCCGTCATTTTCACCCTTCACGTCACACCTGTACAGCACCCAGGCCGCCTAAATCTACGACGCACGAACTGGGACTCATTCCGTGAACATGTCACATTTTCAATAGATGTAATTCAAGACGAAGACGACATCACTGAACAATCGATCACTGCATTCACCGACACCATCACAGAAGCATTGAATCTTTCGACACCGCCACCTAAGCCGCCGCATTTACCGACACCAGGACTGCCGCAACACATTCTCGATTCAATACGACGGCGCAACAGGCTATGCAGAGAATGGCGACTAACACGAAATCCGCAGCTCAAGAGACAAATTAACCAGTTACGACGCGAAATTAAGGCAGCACTCATCGACTACAGAAACCAGCAGTGGGCAGCTAAACTACGCGCCTTCACACCCGATCCTATGCATTGGCACATGATAAAATTCTTCACAAATCGCAGGACCACAATACCGCCGCTCCAGACACAAGACAGGACCGCATACAGACCGGAAGACAAGGCCAACATGCTCGCTGACACTTTTGAACAGAACTTTCAACCGCAAAACGACAGAGTTGACCAACAGAGAGTCGAACGAATTGAAAGAGAGGCTGACGAACTACTCCGCACGTATGATGACGACGAAGACGAAGAGGAAAACCAAATAACACCTACCACCGCAAGAGAAGTTCAGGCTGCCATACGGATGCTACCGCCGAACAAGGCCCCCGGCGTTGATGACATACAAGGTCGTGTACTCAAACAACTCCCGTGGACAGCGATCGTACGACTTGCAGCCATCTTCAACTGGATTTTCACCTCATCTACATATCCATCACAATGGAAACATTCAATAGTAGTCGCCGTACCTAAACCTGGAAAAGACAGACGCTATCCGCAGAACTATCGACCAATCAGCCTGTTACCACACATCAGTAAACTGTTCGAACGCATATTTCTTGCACGACTACAGAACGTCATCACCAGAACAGAAGCTTTACCGCAAGAACAATTTGGATTTCGCAGTGGCCACAGCACAACACAACAAATTCTCCGAGTAGTACATTACATCATTGAAGCATTCAATCGAAAAGAATTTTGTGGTGCAGTCCTTCTTGATGTGACCAAAGCGTTCGACACAGTATGGCATAAAGGACTCATCTGGAAACTTCATCACCTGCACTTTCCGAAACCATTCATTCGCCTACTCGCCTCATACCTGCAAGGACGTACTTTCGCTGTCAGGATGGATGACGCACTATCGACGCCACGACAATCAACGCCGGGGTACCCCAAGGATCGTCCTTGGGCCGATCCTCTACTCACTATTCACGACCGACATACCGACGCAACCACGAGTAGAAAAAGCAATCTACGCCGATGACACTGTAATCTACACGCGCAGCCGCTGGAGAGAAGTTTTAGTGCCGCGGTTGCAGAGCGCGCTGAATTCACTTGAACAATGGGCAGCAAAATGGCGGATAACATTCAACCCGACGAAGACACAGGCGGTGATTTTCACTAGGAAGAAGACAATGCCAGCTCGTCACCTCCGACTTTACAACACGCAGCTGCCGTGGGACACATCAGTGCGGTATCTCGGCGTCATTCTCGACAAACGACTAACATGGAAACTACAATTGACGACGTCAGAGCAAAAATCAACCAACGACTCGGCGCATTGTATCCACTCATCAATGAGACTTCCGACTTATCCATTGAAAACGGCCTCCTGATTTTTAGGATGTACATCAGACCGGTAATGGATTATGCCAGTGAAGTATGGGGATGTGCGGCAAAGACCCACATTCAGAGACTACAGTCACTACAAAACAAAATCCTACGACGAGTTTTTCATGTTCATTCGCAATTTCCACATCGATTTCTACAAGACGCCGCGGACGAAAAAGAGTACTACAGAGACATAAGGACCAAGCACGAAGATTTTACGACCGTGCACATGACGCAGATAACCCACTCATTAGACAATTGACGGAACCACAACCGGCGAGGGACAAATACAGACGACCGATAGCATTACTCGACCGCTGATGAAGCAAGAAGCCTAAAACATGACCTCTCTCAGCCTGGAAAAACGGGCTCCGCAGTAAAAAGCTCCAAAAAGTAAAAATAAAAACTCCGCAAAAACAAGAAAGTCACACTCCCGTCCCACAAACACACAAGACACTGCTCAATAAAGATGACCAAATTTTCACACATGTTCCCCAGAAGAAGCAGGGCAATGCTAACAAGTAAATCCTGCAATAAAATAGCTGTAAAACTTAGCCATAAGAAAGTGGACGGAGCGCTTGCTACCGCCCAACGTCCGACAGCCTGTGCGGAGCAGCCCCAAAGCTGCGCCACAACCGCCCGCGCCTTTCAAACCACCGAGGATGGGGCTACACACAGCACACCACAGTCGCCAACCAGTCGCCACGGCAGCGCCGCAAACCACGGCCAAACTGCAGCTACCGCGCGCTACAGCCTGGGTCGGCCCGCCGAGAATCGCCGCCCCCGCCCAAATGCCGCCCCCACAGCCCCAGCCGACGACCGCCACAATGGCCAAACCTTCGGCAAAACTCCCACACCGTCGCCGCGGCAGCCCGGCCAGCGCGGCCGGCGCCACAGCCACACAAGCCGAGGCGTGCGGCGATGACGGCCGTGCAAACGCGCCTCCGCCGCCCCATCGCCTTCCGTCGCCCTCCCGCCGTTTCCCGATCGGCCCGCAGCCGTCGGGCCACATCGCGCGCCGTCCCTCCTCCTCTCGCCCGCCAACATTCACAGCCGTTTCTCAACAATTGCCCGCCGCAAACGGACGCCGCCTGCGCAACAGGCGCCGCCGCCCCTCGCCGCTTCCGACCCAACCCTCGACCGAGGCAAACCGCAATCCGAATCTACAGACCAACCCAATCTGCCGTCAGCACACACGACAGCCGACCTTACACGTTGCGCGTTACACATTACGTTTACACGTCTAGGTTAGGTTCGGTTAGGTTAGGTGGACGTGGGTTAGGTTAAGGGGACTTGGGTTAGGTTAAGCGTCAAACTTAGGTTAAGCATTCAAACACGTCAGGCGTCAGAGGTTAGGTTAGGTTAGGTTAGGTTAGGTTAGGTTAGGTTAGGTTACGTTAGGTTACGTTACACGTTAGGTTAAGGGGTCAGTGCTAGGTTAAGAGCGTCAAACGTAGGTTAAAAAAGCGTTCAAAACGTGAGGCGTGAGCCGCCGGACAGCTTACCTTACGTAGACGTTTGGGGCTCACAGGCTGAGCTCACCTCACCACACCACAGGTTAGGTTCGGTTCGGTTCGCTCGGCTCAGCGTAAAGCGCCGAGGTCAGGGTTACGTTCGTTCACCTTCGGGCGCCACACTTTCGGTTGAAAGGTCGCGACGGGACGACGTCGGCAGGCACCGCCGCAAACGGACAAAAACGTACAGACGACGTCGAAAACCGCCGACAGACGGGGAGCAGCACGACCACGACCAGATACCGAGCGCGAACGAGACGCACGCGAACCACCCCCACCGGCCAAAGGGCACCACACAACAACCCAGAGCACCACGTGTCGACACCACAGCAACCCGCCGCTCACGCGACATGGCTGGCACCGAAGGGCAACCGCCCGCAACTGCGCTTTCCGCGCCGGCCCGGATGCACGTCGTGCTACAACAACACCACTACCGTACACAGCGCTGTTCACAACATCACTATCATGCGCGCCCGCGGCTCGCCGCCGTCGCAGTCGCAGCCCCAACGCCAGCACTTTTGCACCACCATTCACACGCACCGCAACACAGCTCGCCGACACAGCCGAACAAAACAAACACCACACAACAACAGCAACAACGCCGCCGCCTCTACTCGTGCCGGCGACCCACCCCGCCGATGGCGCACCTTTCGCCAGCCGGCAATCGACACACACGCACGCACCCACCACCCCCCGGGGCCAGTGCAAAAAAAAACACACAAAACAAAAACAAAAAAAAAACAACACAAACGACACGGGAAGCGCACACCGCCACTTCGCGCGCACGCCACCAACCAGTCGTCGTCTCAAAATAACAAACACAAACAAAATAAACTAACAACTAGGGCAACACAAAACAAAAACGCCTCGCACGAACCGCCCACAAAAAGGACAAGCACACGCACAGCCTCTGCTGACGACCACGACGCAGCGGCACGCTGCTCCTGTCCCGCGCCCCGCGCCCCGCGCCCCACTCGATTCACAACTCACGCGACACCGTCAACGACGGGCTCGCTTCCCGCAACCTACCACCTTTCCGCCACGACGCACAGCCCCAGCCCCACCCGACCCGACGACGCCCGTGGCAACGACTGCACTTTCACCACCGCCTCCCCCTTCCCCCCAAAACACACACACACACACACAGCCAGCCAAAAACGCACTCCGCGACCCACACATGCACGTGCATCGGCACACGCCAACCAGTCAACGTCGACAACCACACGCAAGGCTCGAAACGAAACCGGCGTCCTTCCACGTTGCCATCAAGCTACCTACACGACACAAGACACAAGGAACAAACACAACAGCCGGCCCCACTAATTCCCACTCTCACGCCGCAAAAAGCACACCGAAACCGCCAAACGCACGCACATTCCCCTTCGCACTGACACCGACCGGCTCGCTACCACACACCTCTCGGCAGCCGTTTCACGCCAATTCGCCACACCGCCCACACAGTCGACAAGCGCCCGCCCTGTACGGCACACGCAACGACGCAGCGCAGCAAAGGGCGCCCGCAACACATACCTCTCCTCTCTCTCCCTCTCCGCCGCCGACGCGCCAACCGCCACGCCACACCGCCAGCCACTCGCAAATTGTGCACTGCCACCAGCCACACGTCCAACACGCCGCGCCGCCTCCGGCCACCCGCCAGGGGGCGCTCACGTCCGCGACAACAGCGCGGCCCGCCGGGCCGAACCGAACCGAACCGAGCCGCCGCTGCTCTGCACTCGGCACGGCCACACCCTGCTGCAGACCGGGCTCGTCTCTCTGTACGCGTCTGCCTGCGCATCAACACAACACGACCTTTTTTTTTTTTTCTCTCTACCGCCATCCCTTCTTCTCGCGTTTTACTCGTTGTTGCAGCAGCGGCGCACACCTACACATCCACAGCCCCAGCCGAGCCGAGCCGGCCTCACCTCAGGGCCCGCCGCCAGCGTCTCCTCCTCGGGCACAGGTGCGGTGCTGTGGCCGCCCATCCAACCGCATTGCTGGCCGTCCAGCCGCCAGGCGTTCCCACTGCCGCGAGCCACGCCGCGCACCGACCCCTGCTGCAGAAAACGAAGCATAGCCAGAGACCGACCGATACACAAAGCAAGCCGTCGCCTCGCCTCTTGTCCTTCCTGCCTCCTTTCGCCCCCCCCCCCCTCCTTTTTTTTTTTTTATTTTGTTTCTTCTTT
>NW_025726857.1:0-125619 GCF_021461385.2 Schistocerca piceifrons | reverse complement strand
ACCTTTTTTTTTTTTTCTCTCTACCGCCATCCCTTCTTCTCGCGTTTTACTCGTTGTTGCAGCAGCGGCGCACACCTACACATCCACAGCCCCAGCCGAGCCGAGCCGGCCTCACCTCAGGGCCCGCCGCCAGCGTCTCCTCCTCGGGCACAGGTGCGGTGCTGTGGCCGCCCATCCAACCGCATTGCTGGCCGTCCAGCCGCCAGGCGTTCCCACTGCCGCGAGCCACGCCGCGCACCGACCCTGCTGCAGAAAACGAAGCATAGCCAGAGACCGACCGATACACAAAGCAAGCCGTCGCCTCGCCTCTTGTCCTTCCTGCCTTCCTTTCGCCCCCCCCCCCCCTCCTTTTTTTTTTTTATTTTGTTTTCTTCTTTCTTTCTTTCTTTGGCCCTCTCTCCTTCCCGCCCCATGGCGGTTACGGCACCGCCTGCAGCGGCAGATTTTTTGCGCCCACACGCCTACTCCTACCACCATTAACCTTGCCCTGCCCATCAACGTCGCAGTCGAACCGACGCTTGCCAACACACTGCCCACGTTCCTTTCTCTTTTCGGCCTACGCCATTACGCGCCGCCGCCACAGCACCTTCCCTTCCCACAACACACCGACGTCATCACACGCACCCACAAACAGGGGCCACGACCGTGTTCCTCGCCCACTCCCATCCCGCACGGTACGCACATTCCCAACTACTACCGCGCACCCTCCCTTTCCAATCTGTGTGTCTCTGTGTCTGTGTCCTGTGTCCTGTCCGCGCGTGACGCCTCTCAACATCCGCCGTCCCCCGTCCCGTTTTCGCCCCCATGCCGTCGTCGCGCCGCCTCCTCCCCGTCCACCGCCGCCCCTGTCCGCCCCGCACACACACCATACACCGCTGCTTGTCCCGGCCGTTGCCACCAAAGGCGCCGACCGCAAACGCGCCACGCCGCAGCCCCCGTGCGTCTCGCTCGCTTGCATCTCCGTGCCGACGCTGCCTCTCTTCCCGCTCGCACTCGACCTCGACAACACAGTCTTTGGCTCCGCCACTGCGTGTTCCGGTGGTACGCACGCTGCAACACGTATGTATTCGTTACCAGAGCGATGGCGAGGCATGACAGCATCTCTGTCTGACCAGAGAGTTATTTATCGTTGCTAGTCGGCGCTTGGACCGCGCCAGACGACAGTAGTGGCACGCACCGGGTCGCCAGGAACAGTTGTTATATATATTGTAGCGCGAGTCGGGAGAGGTAGTAGTCGGTCGACAGTAGTAGCGGGTGGACGGTTGTACTGAGCGGGCGTCGGCGGCGTGCTCTGCTCGTCTCGCGACTCTGGTCACGGTTCGGGACGATGTATAGTATATTGTGTTATAATCAAAAGGTAGTGTGAAGCTGCATTGCGCAAATCTGATAACGTATGTTCATTGTACTTATTTTGTTCAACAACAAAAGCCCCACTATTACTTTTTTCTAAAGCAACTTTTGTCTTTTAACGAAAAACATTCACTTTTTAAAGACTACTTCCTATGGCATTTCCCTCCAAGGAGTGCAATTAATTACCAGCCAGCACTCATTCATTGCACACAGCTGTGTAAGGGGTATCTACAATTGAGGAGCGGATATAAATGCAACTTTTTTGTTTTTTTTTTTTTTTTGTGTGTTGTAACCTCCCCGCAAAATTTAAAATAATGGACAATGTTATTTACGGATGCTAATGGACATTGCGCTAATTGTAACCTCGCCCACAATGAGAGGTATTGAAAATGGCAACAAAAATGTGAAATTCGCAATCCGACTCAAATATAAATTCTTCACAACATTTAAAGTCCGTTCAGTGACAAGAAACTTCAATTGAGCCGAAATATCGGTCTTTGGCCCTGTGCAAAACAATCAGAATTAAAGTCTTACCTCAGAATAAATGGATGTCACATTTCTGCTCTTGTTGTTGCGCAGCGCTTGGAGGAACTGCATTGCAAATAATAATATTCTCTTTTTTTGTGATTTTAGTGAAATTTTTCTTCAAAGAAGTGGAATGAAATGGGAAGTGCAACGAACTCTTTAGTTCAATAAAACATTACATTTTTGAAAAATGCTTTTGAAATAAAAATTATTTTTGGGGAACTTGTTGGAGAATTAATTACAATAAATATAATTTTTCATTATCTAATGATTATATTAATTAACAGTATACCTCCTTCACCATCTTGACCAGTGTTGCCGACCGCCTACATCACACAACCGCACTCGGCTGCTACTACTGACCGACCGCTCTGCATGACGACTATTAGCGTACTGCACGCGACGACTACTGACAGAGTACAGCCCTCAACTAGACAGAGCTACAGACTCGCAACGACTGACTGACTGACTGACTGACTGACTGACTGACTGAGAACCGCTCGCAACACTCGCGCGGTCCAGCGCAAACTCTCTGGTCACAGATGCTACAATGTCTCGCCATCGCTGCTATGTTACATACGTGTTTCAGTGTCTTTTTCATTGGGTAACGATCTTTGGCTCTTTTTATTCTGAATACAGGGCCAAAGGTCAACGCTGCTGCCCTTATACAATTTATCAGGTTCCATTATGTCTGTTGCAATGTTACATACGGTTCATTCTTTCATTAATATTATCGTTGGGTTTGTTTTGTAGGGACGTTAACATTCTGGCACATTTTTATTATCATCGGACTCTCTGCTATTTGTGCAGGGAGGTTATACCTGGGTCCATTTCCATTTCCATTTCCATTTACATTTTAATATTGATAGACTTTTTGTTTTCTTTTTTTGTTTCTTGTTGTTTTTCCTTCTTTTTTCTTGTTGTTTTTTTTTTCTTTCTTTTTTTTTGTTTTGTTTTGTTTTTCCCGCTCTCACCACCACCGCCGCATCACGCCTTCCGTTTTCTTCTTGGTTTCTTTTCTGTTCTTCAACTGCTTCAACATCACCGCGCCCCATTTCCACACCACAGCCATCAGCCTCCAAGACGGGCAGGCGCAGTGTGCCATTTCCGGCGCACAAGCACACCCGTACGGTACTCTCCTCGCCCCCACGCCACCAACAACACAGCGACCACGCGGCTTTCAGGCATGGCATGGCACGGCACGGCACGGCACCGGCGAAATGCGCCGCCCCCGCCCCTCCGCGCATCCGTCCGTCTCGCCACGTTCACTGACAGCCGCGTCTGCGGCTACACCACGACAACCACAACACAACACCGCTCCCCTCCCTGGCAACTCATTGTTTTTCTCCTCCTCTTTTGCACAAACCACAACGCCGAGCACAGGCGCAAGCCACCCACACCGCGCCCCTCCCCGTCCCGTCTTTGGCCGCCGCTCCTCGTTTCCTCGTTTGCCCCCTCCCATCTCCCGAAATGCCATGCCAGCAGCGTTACGCATGCCCCTCCCCTGTCCACACAACACTACCGCCAAACGAACAGCCTTCCGGGCCACATGCAGGGCACGCCCACCTCCAAACACTGCCAATTCACGGACGCACGCACGCACACACACACACACACACACACACACACACACACACACACACACACACACACACTTTCCCGACACCTTTCTGTACGGAGGGTGCGTCATCTCGACCGTGACAGAGTGACGCCAACTATCGACGATCCATTTCCCCCCCACTGGTAAAACACGTCCACTAACACCTACATACATCATTCAAGTACACAGACAATAGCATACACACAATGGGAGGGCACACGAACATGGACGGCACGGCACTGTCACACACTCTTCCTCAGAACCAACCATACCAACAAACGTTACGTACAACCGGGAAAGCGAAAGCGAAAGCAAAAGCAAAAAGCAAAGGCCAATGCAGCCGTCAAAGGTAACGTTCACCACGGCAGACACTTGCAGCCGCGCCGCCGTTAAACGCATTTCAGTGCGGCTCCAATACGCCTCCGACACGGGAACGTTCCGTTGCTCTACGAATGCGTTTCTCCCCTTTTTCCCTTCCTCTCTCTTTTGCCCCCCCCCCCTCTGTCCTTTCCTCCTGCACTCTTGCCTCCTTCCTCACGTTCTGCCCAGACATTCGACCGATCAAAGTCAACCTGTCGTTACCGTTCTCAGCGCGACGGTGTACAACAGTATGACGGGTGTGCCCACGACTTCGGTTCAGTTGCGTGACGCCGGTCTATCGCGCCGATCGACAGTTACTCAGGGGGGCGACGGATCGGACCACGTCACCGACACACAAAACACTTTCAAACAAACAAATACATACCGGATGGACACAGACAAACACGTGTACAGACATTCGCCAAAAACGGCCGCCGCCGCCGCCGCCGTCGTCTAGCGTCGCGCTTACTGTACTGCACTGGACACGCGTGCATCTTGAATGACGACATCGGTGTGCGTGCGTCGTACGCAATCAGTCAGACACGGCTATCAAAAATCAGAGTCGAATGGTACATCATCGTGCGTGTCGCCGTACACGTACAGTACAATGCAACAACAATGCGTCTTCATGGCACGTTCATTTCAACGTCACTCACACACCTCCACGCTGCAGTTACGTCGCACCATTGTCAAACTCGGCGTACAGCAAAGGGAATAGTGGGCGGCAAACAAAAACCACAAAAAAAAACAACATTTCACATTTCACCCTCGCCATGTATGATGTGCAAAAAACAAACCCGCAAACGGCCGTCGTTACGGTGACACAAAAGTCGGCGATCGCACTGTCCCCCCTCGCAGACAGGTAACACACACACCAACAACACCAAATGGGTCAAAAACCACGCCAACGAGGCGTGCCACCATTCCACGCCACGGCGACCAACCTCGTGGCCGTACCCCGCGCAACACGCTTTGACGCGCCCCCCCACCCACAATCAAAATGCACACATACATCACAGCCGTCCACACAAACAACAACAACAATTCCGCCCTTCCCGCAAAAGGCAAGTTGGTGGCCCTGAAAAGGGCCGTTTTGCCGCTCTCGCAACGGAGGAGCATTCTCTCTCCATCCTTCCTTCCGTTCCAGAGCCACCTCCTTACTTGGAGCTCGTGTACTTGGTCACCGCCTTCGTGCCCTCGCTCACGGGCGTGCTTGGCCAGCTCGCCAGGCAGCAACAGCCGCACAGCGGTCTGGATCTCGCGGGACGTGATGGTCGAGCGCTTGTTGTAGTGCGCCAGGCGAGAAGCCTCGGCCGCAATGCGCTCGAAAATGTCGTTCACGAAGCTGTTCATGATGCTCATCGCCTTCGACGAGATGCCCGTGTCAGGGTGCACCTGCTTCAGCACCTTGTAGATGTAGATGGCATAGCTCTCCTTCCTCTTGCGCTTCTTCTTCTTGTCGCCCTTCGAAATGTTCTTCTGCGCCTTGCCAGCCTTCTTGGCGGCCTTCCCGCTAGTCTTGGGCGGCATCTCGAACCAACGTACGGCGGCAGCAGCAACACCAGTAGCAAGCGCTCCGCTCTAGTCAGCGTCTCCCCACACAGTGGCACCCGCCGCCAGCCGCCGCCGCACCTTTACCAGCTCGCCCTGTTGCGGCCGCCGACCAATGGGGCGCGCGCGCAACCGGCCGCCGCACCCGAGCCCATAAAGCACCCCCCACCCCGGCTGCGCCGGCACGCACTCCGCTGCTCGACTCGCTGCCGCTCGCACCGGTCGTTTTCGTTTCCTTCTCGTGTGCACCGTCGCTAGCCCATCGCCATGTCCGGACGCGGAAAGGGAGGCAAAGTCAAGGGCAAGTCAAAGTCCCGCTCAAGCAGGGCTGGGCTCCAGTTCCCGGTCGGCAGAATCCACCGCCTCCTGCGCAAGGGAAACTACGCAGAGCGCGTCGGCGCCGGGGCGCCCGTCTACCTCGCCGCCGTCATGGAGTACCTCGCGGCTGAGGTGCTCGAGCTGGCCGGAAACGCGGCCCGCGACAACAAGAAGACGCGCATCATCCCGCGCCACCTGCAGCTTGCCATCCGCAACGACGAGGAGCTCAACAAGCTCCTGTCGGGCGTCACCATCGCACAGGGTGGTGTCCTACCCAACATCCAGGCCGTCCTGCTGCCAAAGAAGACCGAGAAGAAGGCCTAAAGGAGGCCAGGCAATCGCAGCGCCGCGTGCTCCCCTGCACGCAACGCGCTTTGCCGGCTCGGCTCGGCCCGGCCCACAACAATCGGCCCTTTTCAGGGCCACCACACAAACCTACGTCCAAAGCAAAATTTCAGTCGTCCTCGCCGCACCTTGTTTTGTTTCAACTTTGCACTTTCACAGCACAGCCGCCGCCGGCGCACGTCCGCCATCTTGTCGTCCACACAGCCCGCACACACACACACACACACACACACACACACACACACACACACACACATTTTGCACGGTCGCAGAGTCGCCTTCCAAACGACAACGGCAGCAATAATGACCATTGTTAAAGGGAGGCGTGTCGACACACCGCCCTCCACTCCCGCGCGCAACGGCCGTCGACACGAACGAAACAGCTGATCCGGCCGCCTATGCCCACACGCCTTGCCTCGGAAACCCCAACGCCGCCGCAAACACACAGAGCCAAACCACGCAAGCAAATAATTACCGCCTCTCTCGCACAACAACACACAGCCCGCCATCTCCGTCGCGATCGATACAAAGACACACAATAACAAACACAAACGAAGCAGCTCCACACACAGCCAGCCACATGACACGTTTCCTTTCCTTCTCCCCTCCCAGCCACATCACGTCGCTCAAACGGAAAGAAAGAAAGAAACAAACAAACAAACAAACAAACAAACAAACGAACAACACAGCGCACACACACGCAGCAACAACAACAACAACAACACAGACTCTTTCGCACTTTTCAACTTCCGAACAGTGTGGTGGCCCTGAAAAGGGCCGTTTTCTAGTCTCTCCCACCCACAAGCACGGCCGCGGGAAGGCCAGCGCCCGCTGCGACGCAGCCTAACCGCCGAAACCGTACAGGGTGCGCCCCTGCCTCTTCAGGGCGTACACCACGTCCATGGCCGTCACAGTCTTGCGCTTGGCGTGCTCAGTGTACGTCACCGCGTCGCGGATCACGTTCTCCAGGAACACCTTCAGCACCCCGCGGGTCTCCTCGTAGATCAGACCAGAGATGCGCTTCACGCCGCCCCTGCGAGCCAGGCGGCGGATGGCGGGCTTCGTGATGCCCTGGATGTTGTCGCGCAACACCTTGCGGTGCCGCTTGGCGCCACCCTTGCCGAGCCCCTTTCCTCCCTTGCCGCGGCCTGTCATCCTTCCTTCCTCGGGCAAAGCAAAACGTGCACAAACAGCAGCTGCAGCGGCTGGCGAGTCGGCTACGGTCTGCGCCCAGCGCGCCCGCCGCCCCCCTATATAGACTCTGGCCCGCCCTCCCCCCACCACGCGCAACCGAGGGCATATAAGCGCAGCACGGAGGCGCGCGGGCCCGTTGTCAAGGCAGCACCGGACGCCGCGCCGCACCTAACCTCCACGCACGCCGCTCCGCTACCGCCAACGCTACCGCCATGGCCCGCACAAAGCAAACGGCCCGCAAGTCCACCGGCGGAAAGGCGCCGCGCAAACAGCTCGCCACCAAGGCGGCGAGGAAGAGCGCGCCCGCCACCGGAGGCGTCAAGAAGCCCCACCGCTACAGGCCGGGCACCGTCGCCCTGCGAGAAATCAGGCGCTACCAGAAGAGCACAGAGCTGCTCATCCGCAAGCTGCCATTCCAGCGCCTAGTGCGCGAGATCGCCCAGGACTTCAAGACCGACCTGCGCTTCCAGAGCTCCGCAGTCATGGCCCTGCAGGAGGCCAGCGAGGCCTACCTCGTCGGCCTCTTCGAAGACACCAACCTGTGCGCAATCCACGCCAAGCGCGTCACCATCATGCCCAAGGACATCCAGCTCGCGCGCCGCATCCGCGGCGAGCGCGCCTAAACCGCGCCGCGGCACCGCACCGCACAAACAAAAACGGCCCTTTTCAGGGCCACTAACATCTCTCCGTCGCGAGCAAACTTTGTCGGTCGCCTGCCTCTCGCCCCGCAACCCAAAAACAAAAACCACCACTTCCCGTCCGTCCGCCACACACACCCGCTCACTCTGCCTGCCTGCTAGCAGCGCGCAACAATCACACATCATCCCTCCCCGGCGCTCAAAGCGCACAATACCCAACGGCCGACGTCACACCGCACGGGTGGCTGGCCGGCCGCCGCTTTCGTTTCGAAAACAAAAAAAACCCGCACTCCACTCCGACGGCCAACGGCCAGGCAGGCGCGCTCGCTCGCTCTACACGCCACCGAAATCCCCGCCGACTCCTTCCACATCTCAACGTGCCCCCCGTTGCAAAACATAACACACACAAAGAAACAAAACAAAGACCAGACACGACTAGACAAGACACACATCCGAGAAGAACGAACGCAGGCAAGCCAACCAACGTATTCAAACAAAACAACGTGACAGAAAACCAACCGTCGGCCGCCGCCACAAACACGGCGACAATCAACCACGACAACAACAACACCGCTTACCGCTACCGCCGCCCACACCCGCCACCGACCCCCGCAATCAAACCACCACGGCACGCAAACAGCATCCCCACGGGCATACAGACAGACACCCACACCAAACGCAACACGACAATCAAAACCTTCCCCGACGTGCTTTGATGGCCCTGAGAAGGGCCGTTTTGGGCCGCGCGTCTCTTGCGCGCCACTAGACGACGACGGGGGGTGGGGACGACGGGGTCAAGCGCCAAACCCTTCCTTTCCCATCTCTTTCTCCTCTACTCTACTCTACTTCTTCTTCTTGGGCGAAGCCTTCGCCTTAGACGGCGTCGTCGCCTTCTTCGGGCGCGGCGCCTTCGGCTTCTTCGTCGGAACCTTGGCGGCCTTCTTCGCCTTCGACGGCGACTTGGCCTTGGCCGGCTTGGCCGCAGCCGCCTTCTTCGCACCCGCGGGAGCGGCCGACGCCGCAGACGCCTTCTTGGCGGCGCCCGCCTTCCGACCGGTCGCCGCCTTCACGCCACCAGCCTTCTTTGCGCCGGCCGCACGGGCGCCCTTCTTCTCCTTGCTGGCCGGAGCGGCGCGCTTCTTCTTGGCACCGCCAGCACGAGCCTTGCCGCCCTCGGCCGCCCCCCCGCCGCCGGCGCCGGCAAGCTTGAACGAGCCGGACGCGCCCTTCCCCTTCGTCTGCACCAGCTCGCCCGCCACGACGGCCGACTTGAGGTACTTCTTGATAAACGGCGCCAGCTTCTCCGCGTCCAGCTTGTAGTGCGCGGCTATGTACTTCTTGATCGCCTGCAGCGACGACCCGCCGCGCTCCTTCAGACTCTTGATGGCGGCCGTCACCATCTCAGAGGTGCGCGGGTGCGCAGGCTTGGCGCGCGGCTTCTTCGCAGACGACGCAGACTTGGCCTTCTTCGTAGTGCCGGTGGCGGCGGGTGCCGCAGCAGTCTCGTTCGTAGCCGCCTGATCTGCCATTTCGACGACGCGCGTAACACACAGCGAGAGCGAGAGCGAGAGCGAGCGGGACGGCAGGCACGCAAGCACAGCACAGCACGGCAGAGCAGAGCAGAGAATCACTTTTTTTTTTTTTTTTTTTTTTTTTTTTTTTTTTTTTTTTTTTTTTTTTTGGTGTGTTGTGTGTCGGCAAGGGTACTACCTCCGGAGGAGGTTGGCCCCTCAAGTGTGCGGGGTAAGATTGCTTATTGGGGACACCATTTATTTTACAATAATGGGACACCTTGTTTGCTTTGGAGAGCCCTTTGGGCACATTATGTTGGTCCTTTAGGCTCACTTTCTGGTATTGTTATATTTTGTTGAAGGTTCGTTGTTCTGATGGAGCTGTTCTATTGATTTTTCCTCTCTTAGTTGTCTTGAAGGATGGAGAGTGGAACTCTTATTTTTTGCCATTGGGCTGGTTCTGTAGTTGCTAGGTCCTGTAATTGCTGCGTGGTAGGTCTGAGCCTTTCAATCTTTTCGATTAGTCTTCTTGTTGTGGTGATGATTTGACTGTCGACGGTCGGCATGTTAAGTTCTTCATGTATGCGAGTAGTCCTTGTCCACCATGGTGCATTCAGGATAAGTTTTAGACATCTATTTTGCAGTGTTTGGAGTGGTTTCCGATTTGTTCTGCTGGTTATGCCCCACGACGAGCAGCCGTAGAGTATCATGGGAATTACTATTGCTTTGTATATGTTTAATTTCGTTTTTTGGAACATTTCCTTGCTAGCCAATAGAGGGTAAATGGCGTGAATGGTTCTTGAAATACGTAGACGTTTTTGTTCAATATGCTGCTTGAAGAGCATTTTGTTGTCTACTGTTACACCGAGGTATTTGACGGATGTTTTCCATGGTAATTGCGTTCCATTTAGTTCAATTTGGTCGTGAATCTGTGGGCGCCGGCGTGTAAATAGTATGGCAACTGTCTTCTCCGGGTTTAGTTTAATCCTGTTTCTTTTGGCCCATTTTTCTGTAAGGTCCACTTGTTGTTGCAGTCTAGTTATTGTCGTTGCTAATCGTCGGTGCGTCTCGAGGAGTGCCGTGTCGTCTGCAAATTGGGCTATTGTCGAAGTTTCAGTTTTTGGTATGTCATTGACGTATACTGTGAATAGGGTCGGCGAGAGCACCGAACCCTGCGGTATTCCTTCTTGTAATGTTTTTCGAGCTGAGTGTTTGTTATCAATTTGAACAAAACATCTTCGGTCCTGTAGAAAACTGTCAATGATTTTAATGTAACATTCGGGTATGTCTGTCTGGTCTTTTAATTTAGTTAGTAGGTTGTCCTTCCACACTTTGTCATATGCTTTTTCAACGTCTAGAAAAACTGCGGCTGTATATCGTGAGAGGTTCATGTTTTTGGTGATGTGTTCTGTAATACGGAGGATCTGGAGTTCGGCTGATAGTTTCTCTTGAAATGCAAATTGTTCTTGTCGGATAATGTGGCCATCGAGTAAAGGTTGTCGGATTCTTGGGAGCAGGATACGTTCCAGGAGCTTGGACATCGTAGGGAGAAGGCTTATCGGTCTATAGTTCTGTGGTTTCTTCAGGTCTTTTCCAGGTTTAGGTATCGGTACTATTTTAGAAATCTTCCATGCTTGAGGAAAGTATTGGTTGATTAGGCAGGCATTGATGATTCTGGTGAGCAGGACGAGAGGTTTCCTTGGCAGGTTCTGGAGATGAATGTTGGATATGAGGTCCGGTCCAGGAGCGGAGTTTTTTCCAAGTCGGTTGATAATTGTTTTTAATTCAGCTGGAGTGGTAAGTTCTGGTAGATCGCGCGGAGGTGTCTGACGGATATTCTGTGCTGTAGTTGTGACATGTTGTTGATATTGTATGATGTCGGGTTGTAGGTTTCCAAGTGGTTCTATTGTATTTTGCTGTTCATATGTGGCTGCGAAAAGTTCTGCCTGGCTAAAAGCATCGAATATGAGATTATTATTATGAAGTAAAGCCGGTTTGTGTGTTTTCGTACGACGAAGGTTCTTGATGAGTTTCCAGTCATCTGTATTACGAAGTTGTAGTGTACTCATGCGGTCTTCCCAGACTTCGGCTCTCCATTCCTGTACTCGGTGATGGATTTGCTTTTTTAGTCTGTTTAACTGTCTTCTGTCGTCCGGGTTTCGAGTGTGGAGCCATCGGCGTCTAGCTGCGTTTTTCAGGTATTTTAGATCTTGTATGAGTGGTGGCAGATTGTGAGTGTTTGATTCGGGAAATATTGTAGTTGCAGAAGCTTTTTTATATGCTGTTTTAATTTTGTCTGTTAACATTCCGATAGCTTCTTCTATTTTTTGTGTGGTAGTTAGGTCCAATGTGGGACGAATGTTGTTATTCAGCCATCTCTGAAACTGGTCCCAATTGATAATGGTTTTGTGTCGTGGGTGAGGCGGTTCTATTGCATTTCCGATGTGGCCGATTACTGGTAGGTGGTCAGAAGTGAGGTCTTGAAGGGTTCGGAGATGTAAATCAGGATCGAGGTTCTTGGTTATACAGATATCCAGGACGTCGGGTTGCTGGCGGTGATTGAATGGAATGTGGGTGATGTCTTGAGGAGCGGAAATTACGGCGTTCAGTCTTCCTTGTAAGTTATAAAGTGTGTTTCCACGTGCATTGTTCCTTCGCGAGTTCCAGGTAGTGTTTTTAGCATTTAAATCACCGGCCAGTAAAATTTTATTGTTATTGTCAAATATTTGGAGTAGGTCGTTTTCTTCGAGTGTAACTCTGGGGCTGAGGTATGCAGCCACCAGGGTTACTTTCCCTTGTGTTGTTTCAATTTTTACGATTGTGGCTTCTAGAGATGTCATCTGTGGCGTGATTTCCGGGTTGTGTCGAATATGAGATCGAATGAAGATGGCTGTTCCGCCTCCCTGTCGATTAGTCCTGTCTGTTCGGTGGCATATCATATTGCGAAGTTTAAATGACTGTGATGGACGTAAATGAGTTTCCGTGGCAAATAGTATGTCAATCTTATTGTCTTCAATAAATTCATTTAGTAAGTCTGCTTTGTTGTGAATCCCTGACGCATTAAAATTACAAAAACGGAGGTTTTGGCTCTTGGTTGGTCTAATTTCCATTGTCGGTTGCAAAGAATTTCATGATTCCACCGACAATTGCCATTACTTTAGATACTAAGTCTGGTGCAGTCATGAAATTTTGAAATGTGGTGGTAATGATTGAAATGAAGTTCGTCCACTGTGAATTCTTCCAGAAATTTGTCATATGATTTAGGAAGTCGAGGAAGGAAGCAGGTCCAGTTGATTGGTTTGAGGTTGAGTTTGTTGTCTGGTGAGCCTGGGTGGTTGAAGGTGATTCCTGGGTTGTCTGAATATTTGTCCATGTTTTCCGTCCTCTGCGGCTGGCTTCGGCTGGAGTTGGCATTGGTGTGTGTTTAATGGTTGGTTGGATTGTTGCTACTGTGGGAGTGGTGGTTCTTGGTCGTTGTGCGTTGTATATCCGGATTGCTTTCTGAAATTCTTCGCAGCCGCGAAAAGATGCGGGGTGGCCGTCTTGTTTGCAATTAACGCAGTATGAGGTGGCATTAACTGGAAGGTTACAGTCTCGTGCTCTATGTGCGCCACCGCAGCGGACACAGCGAGTGGGCATGGAGCAGTAATTTGCAGTGTGGAAAAATCCCTGGCATTTTTTGCATTGCGGAGGACCATCTTTGTTCTGGTATGATTCGACTGTTACTTTCGTATCAAGGATGTATCGGACATGATAGATGGCATCGTTTTCTGGTTTCCGGTCAAGCGTTACACAGAATACATCCATGGGTCTGAGTTGTTTCGTGTTATTATCTCTCTTCTTGTATTGGTGGACGTTGCGCGGCATAAAGTTGAGGTCTCGTAAGTCTTTTTCTACTTCAGCCTCTGTCACTGTTTCAGGTAGACCTTTGATTACTACTTTTAACTGTCTTTCGTGCTGTGGTTGGTGCGTGAAGTTGGAAATGTTGTGGTGCTGGAAAAAGTCGAGTGCTGTTCTTTGGTCCTTCAATGAATCGAAATGGTACTTGATTGTGTCTCCTTTGTAGATCGCCTGTATTGGTCCGTCCATATGTTTCTTGAGTGCGGCATTGAGCGTTAAGTAATGTCCCTTGTACTGAATTGTGATAGGCGGGATTCTTGGTTTTCTGGTGGTAGCTTGGGGAGCAGTTGATGATGATGGAGTTGGATGGGGTGCCGGTACTGGATTTACATTGCTATTGCTTCGCTGAGGTGGAGGTGAAAGAGGTTCAAATCTGTTTTCAGTCTGGATGGAGAATTGTTTGTGTGGTACGGTGTCATCTTCTGTGTTTTTCCTCTTCGCTGTTTTACGTGGGGGAGGGGTTTGGAATTCCCCTTCCCCATCGTCCTGTTCCATGTCTTCTGTTTCAGAAATTTCAGAGTCGGATGAGCGGTAATATTGTGAGCAGTTATCGTCGTCATATGTTTGGTTGGTGTCTTCATTTGTTGAATTTTTGTCAGTGTCCGAACGTGGTGCGTCGTGATTGGCTGGTTTATCATTTCGAAGTGTCTCCATGTTGTTGTCTTGTTGTGCTTGTAATTTCTGAATCTGCTGTCGTATTGCTAGTTCTACGTCTGTATCTTGTGTGGTGTTGGAGTTAGGCTCAGACCTACCCGCGAGCTCGGCCTCGGCCCTACTACTAAATCTTTGCCTCGAAGGCCGCGGACGTACAGCGCGCGGGGGGCCGGCCTGCTCCCGGTCGGGCCCCCGCGTCTGAGGCCCTGGGTCTTCATCTTTCCCTGTACTACTCATTACTAGTCCCAGCTAGTCCGGGCACGTTCTCCTGCCACCTATCTCGCCCTAACACCCTGACGGCACGACAATTTTGCGCTCCGATCACCAGGTGCGAAGTAATAACGCCGCCCCTAGGTGATCGACACACAGCACAAGCTGCTCGGAGTCCGATGAGAGAATCACAAGGGCCCAGCCAGTGTCGCGGGCGGGCGCGGACGGCCGAGAGAGCGGCCGCCACTCTGCGCGCCGCCGCGCCGCGCCTCCCGCGCTTGCTACCGCCCAACGTCCGACAGCCTGTGCGGAGCAGCCCCAAAGCTGCGCCACAACCGCCCGCGCCTTTCAAACCACCGAGGATGGGGCTACACACAGCCACACCACAGTCGCCAACCAGTCGCCACGGCAGCGCCGCAAACCACGGCCAAACTGCAGCTACCGCGCGCTACAGCCTGGGTCGGCCCGCCGAGAATCGCCGCCCCCGCCCAAATGCCGCCCCCACAGCCCCAGCCGACGACCCGCCACAATGGCCAAACCTTCGGCAAAACTCCCACACCGTCGCCGCGGCAGCCCGGCCAGCGCGGCCGGCGCCACAGCCACACAAGCCGAGGCGTGCGGCGATGACGGCCGTGCAAACGCGCCTCCGCCGCCCCATCGCCTTCCGTCGCCCTCCCGCCGTTTCCCGATCGGCCCGCAGCCGTCGGGCCACATCGCGCGCCGTCCTCCTCCTCTCGCCCGCCAACATTCACAGCCGTTTCTCAACAATTGCCCGCCGCAAACGGACGCCGCCTGCGCAACAGGCGCCGCCGCCCCTCGCCGCTTCCGACCCAACCCCTCGACCGAGGCAAACCGCAATCCGAATCTACAGACCAACCCAATCTGCCGTCAGCACACACGACAGCCGACCTTACACGTTGCGCGTTACACATTACGTTTACACGTCTAGGTTAGGTTCGGTTAGGTTAGGTGGACGTGGGTTAGGTTAAGGGGACTTGGGTTAGGTTAAGCGTCAAACTTAGGTTAAGCATTCAAACACGTCAGGCGTCAGAGGTTAGGTTAGGTTAGGTTACGTTAGGTTACGTTACACGTTAGGTTAAGGGGTCAGTGCTAGGTTAAGAAGCGTCAAACGTAGGTTAAAAAAGCGTTCAAAACGTGAGGCGTGAGCCGCCGGACAGCTTACCTTACGTAGACGTTTGGGGCTCACAGGCTGAGCTCACCTCACCACACCACAGGTTAGGTTCGGTTCGGTTCGCTCGGCTCAGCGTAAAGCGCCGAGGTCAGGGTTACGTTCGTTCACCTTCGGGCGCCACACTTTCGGTTGAAAGGTCGCGACGGGACGACGTCGGCAGGCACCGCCGCAAACGGACAAAAACGTACAGACGACGTCGAAAACCGCCGACAGACGGGGGAGCAGCACGACCACGACCAGATACCGAGCGCGAACGAGACGCACGCGAACCACCCCCACCGGCCAAAGGGCACCACACAACAACCCAGAGCACCACGTGTCGACACCACAGCAACCCGCCGCTCACGCGACATGGCTGGCACCGAAGGGCAACCGCCCGCAACTGCGCTTTCCGCGCCGGCCCGGATGCACGTCGTGCTACAACAACACCACTACCGTACACAGCCGCTGTTCACAACATCACTATCATGCGCGCCCGCGGCTCGCCGCCGTCGCAGTCGCAGCCCCAACGCCAGCACTTTTGCACCACCATTCACACGCACCGCAACACAGCTCGCCGACACAGCCGAACAAAACAAACACCACACAACAACAGCAACAACGCCGCCGCCTCTACTCGTGCCGGCGACCCACCCCGCCGATGGCGCACCTTTCGCCAGCCGGCAATCGACACACACGCACGCACCCACCCACCCCCCGGGGCCCAGTGCAAAAAAAAACACACAAAAACAAAAACAAAAAAAAAACAACACAAACGACACGGGAAGCGCACACCGCCACTTCGCGCGCACGCCACCAACCAGTCGTCGTCTCAAAATAACAAACACAAACAAAATAAACTAACAACTAGGGCAACACAAAACAAAAACGCCTCGCACGAACCGCCCACAAAAAGGACAAGCACACGCACAGCCTCTGCTGACGACCACGACGCAGCGGCACGCTGCTCCTGTCCCGCGCCCCGCGCCCCGCGCCCCACTCGATTCACAACTCACGCGACACCGTCAACGACGGGCTCGCTTCCCGCAACCTACCACCTTTCCGCCACGACGCACAGCCCCAGCCCCACCCGACCCGACGACGCCCGTGGCAACGACTGCACTTTCACCACCGCCTCCCCCTTCCCCCCCAAAACACACACACACACACAGCCAGCCAAAAACGCACTCGCGACCCACACATGCACGTGCATCGGCACACGCCAACCAGTCAACGTCGACAACCACACGCAAGGCTCGAAACGAAACCGGCGTCCTTCCACGTTGCCATCAAGCTACCTACACGACACAAGACACAAGGAACAAACACAACAGCCGGCCCCACTAATTCCCACTCTCACGCCGCAAAAAGCACACCGAAACCGCCAAACGCACGCACATTCCCCTTCGCACTGACACCGACCGGCTCGCTACCACACACCTCTCGGCAGCCGTTTCACGCCAATTCGCCACACCGCCCACACAGTCGACAAGCGCCCGCCCTGTACGGCACACGCAACGACGCAGCGCAGCAAAGGGCGCCCGCAACACATACCTCTCCTCTCTCTCCCTCTCCGCCGCCCGACGCGCCAACCGCCACGCCACACCGCCAGCCACTCGCAAATTGTGCACTGCCACCAGCCACACGTCCAACACGCCGCGCCGCCTCCGGCCACCCGCCAGGGGGCGCTCACGTCCGCGACAACAGCGCGGCCCGCCGGGCCGAACCGAACCGAACCGAGCCGCCGCTGCTCTGCACTCGGCACGGCCACACCCTGCTGCAGACCGGGCTCGTCTCTCTGTACGCGTCTGCCTGCGCATCAACACAACACGACCTTTTTTTTTTTTTTCTCTCTACCGCCATCCCTTCTTCTCGCGTTTTACTCGTTGTTGCAGCAGCGGCGCACACCTACACATCCACAGCCCCAGCCGAGCCGAGCCGGCCTCACCTCAGGGCCCGCCGCCAGCGTCTCCTCCTCGGGCACAGGTGCGGTGCTGTGGCCGCCCATCCAACCGCATTGCTGGCCGTCCAGCCGCCAGGCGTTCCCACTGCCGCGAGCCACGCCGCGCACCGACCCTGCTGCAGAAAACGAAGCATAGCCAGAGACCGACCGATACACAAAGCAAGCCGTCGCCTCGCCTCTTGTCCTTCCTGCCTTCCTTTCGCCCCCCCCCCCCCCTCCTTTTTTTTTTTATTTTGTTTTCTTCTTTCTTTCTTTCTTTGGCCCTCTCTCCTTCCCGCCCCATGGCGGTTACGGCACCGCCTGCAGCGGCAGATTTTTTGCGCCCACACGCCTACTCCTACCACCATTAACCTTGCCCTGCCCATCAACGTCGCAGTCGAACCGACGCTTGCCAACACACTGCCCACGTTCCTTTCTCTTTTCGGCCTACGCCCATTACGCGCCGCCGCCACAGCACCTTCCCTTCCCACAACACACCGACGTCATCACACGCACCCACAAACAGGGGCCACGACCGTGTTCCTCGCCCACTCCCATCCCGCACGGTACGCACATTCCCAACTACTACCGCGCACCCTCCCTTTCCAATCTGTGTGTCTCTGTGTCTGTGTCCTGTGTCCTGTCCGCGCGTGACGCCTCTCAACATCCGCCGTCCCCCGTCCCGTTTTCGCCCCCATGCCGTCGTCGCGCCGCCTCCTCCCCGTCCACCGCCGCCCCTGTCCGCCCCGCACCACACCATACACCGCTGCTTGTCCCGGCCGTTGCCACCAAAGGCGCCGACCGCAAACGCGCCACGCCGCAGCCCCCGTGCGTCTCGCTCGCTTGCATCTCCGTGCCGACGCTGCCTCTCTTCCCGCTCGCACTCGACCTCGACAACACAGTCTTTGGCTCCGCCACTGCGTGTTCCGGTGGTACGCACGCTGCAACACGTATGTATTCGTTACCAGAGCGATGGCGAGGCATGACAGCATCTCTGTCTGACCAGAGAGTTATTTATCGTTGCTAGTCGGCGCTTGGACCGCGCCAGACGACAGTAGTGGCACGCACCGGGTCGCCAGGAACAGTTGTTATATATATTGTAGCGCGAGTCGGGAGAGGTAGTAGTCGGTCGACAGTAGTAGCGGGTGGACGGTTGTACTGAGCGGGCGTCGGCGGCGTGCTCTGCTCGTCTCGCGACTCTGGTCACGGTTCGGGACGATGTATAGTATATTGTGTTATAATCAAAAGGTAGTGTGAAGCTGCATTGCGCAAATCTGATAACGTATGTTCATTGTACTTATTTTGTTCAACAACAAAAGCCCCACTATTACTTTTTTCTAAAGCAACTTTTGTCTTTTAACGAAAAACATTCACTTTTTAAAGACTACTTCCTATGGCATTTCCCTCCAAGGAGTGCAATTAATTACCAGCCAGCACTCATTCATTGCACACAGCTGTGTAAGGGGTATCTACAATTGAGGAGCGGATATAAATGCAACTTTTTTGTTTTTTTTTTTTTTTTTGTGTGTTGTAACCTCCCCGCAAAATTTAAAATAATGGACAATGTTATTTACGGATGCTAATGGACATTGCGCTAATTGTAACCTCGCCCACAATGAGAGGTATTGAAAATGGCAACAAAAATGTGAAATTCGCAATCCGACTCAAATATAAATTCTTCACAACATTTAAAGTCCGTTCAGTGACAAGAAACTTCAATTGAGCCGAAATATCGGTCTTTGGCCCTGTGCAAAACAATCAGAATTAAAGTCTTACCTCAGAATAAATGGATGTCACATTTCTGCTCTTGTTGTTGCGCAGCGCTTGGAGGAACTGCATTGCAAATAATAATATTCTCTTTTTTTGTGATTTTAGTGAAATTTTTCTTCAAAGAAGTGGAATGAAATGGGAAGTGCAACGAACTCTTTAGTTCAATAAAACATTACATTTTTGAAAAATGCTTTTGAAATAAAAATTATTTTTGGGGAACTTGTTGGAGAATTAATTACAATAAATATAATTTTTCATTATCTAATGATTATATTAATTAACAGTATACCTCCTTCACCATCTTGACCAGTGTTGCCGACCGCCTACATCACACAACCGCACTCGGCTGCTACTACTGACCGACCGCTCTGCATGACGACTATTAGCGTACTGCACGCGACGACTACTGACAGAGTACAGCCCTCAACTAGACAGAGCTACAGACTCGCAACGACTGACTGACTGACTGACTGACTGACTGACTGACTGAGAACCGCTCGCAACACTCGCGCGGTCCAGCGCAAACTCTCTGGTCACAGATGCTACAATGTCTCGCCATCGCTGCTATGTTACATACGTGTTTCAGTGTCTTTTTCATTGGGGTAACGATCTTTGGCTCTTTTTATTCTGAATACAGGGCCAAAGGTCAACGCTGCTGCCCTTATACAATTTATCAGGTTCCATTATGTCTGTTGCAATGTTACATACGGTTCATTCTTTCATTAATATTATCGTTGGGTTTGTTTTGTAGGGACGTTAACATTCTGGCACATTTTTATTATCATCGGACTCTCTGCTATTTGTGCAGGGAGGTTATACCTGGGTCCATTTCCATTTCCATTTCCATTTACATTTTAATATTGATAGACTTTTTGTTTTCTTTTTTTGTTTCTTGTTGTTTTTCCTTCTTTTTTCTTGTTGTTTTTTTTTCTTTCTTTTTTTTTGTTTTGTTTTGTTTTTCCCGCTCTCACCACCACCGCCGCATCACGCCTTCCGTTTTCTTCTTGGTTTCTTTTCTGTTCTTCAACTGCTTCAACATCACCGCGCCCCATTTCCACACCACAGCCATCAGCCTCCAAGACGGGCAGGCGCAGTGTGCCATTTCCGGCGCACAAGCACACCCGTACGGTACTCTCCTCGCCCCCACGCCACCAACAACACAGCGACCACGCGGCTTTCAGGCATGGCATGGCACGGCACGGCACGGCACCGGCGAAATGCGCCGCCCCCGCCCCTCCGCGCATCCGTCCGTCTCGCCACGTTCACTGACAGCCGCGTCTGCGGCTACACCACGACAACCACAACACAACACCGCTCCCCTCCCTGGCAACTCATTGTTTTTCTCCTCCTCTTTTGCACAAACCACAACGCCGAGCACAGGCGCAAGCCACCCACACCGCGCCCCTCCCCGTCCCGTCTTTGGCCGCCGCTCCTCGTTTCCTCGTTTGCCCCCTCCCATCTCCCGAAATGCCATGCCAGCAGCGTTACGCATGCCCCTCCCCTGTCCACACAACACTACCGCCAAACGAACAGCCTTCCGGGCCACATGCAGGGCACGCCCACCTCCAAACACTGCCAATTCACGGACGCACGCACGCACACACACACACACACACACACACACACACACACACACACACACACACACACACTTTCCCGACACCTTTCTGTACGGAGGGTGCGTCATCTCGACCGTGACAGAGTGACGCCAACTATCGACGATCCATTTCCCCCCACTGGTAAAACACGTCCACTAACACCTACATACATCATTCAAGTACACAGACAATAGCATACACACAATGGGAGGGCACACGAACATGGACGGCACGGCACTGTCACACACTCTTCCTCAGAACCAACCATACCAACAAACGTTACGTACAACCGGGAAAGCGAAAGCGAAAGCAAAAGCAAAAAGCAAAGGCCAATGCAGCCGTCAAAGGTAACGTTCACCACGGCAGACACTTGCAGCCGCGCCGCCGTTAAACGCATTTCAGTGCGGCTCCAATACGCCTCCGACACGGGAACGTTCCGTTGCTCTACGAATGCGTTTCTCCCCTTTTTCCCTTCCTCTCTCTTTTGCCCCCCCCCCTCTGTCCTTTCCTCCTGCACTCTTGCCTCCTTCCTCACGTTCTGCCCAGACATTCGACCGATCAAAGTCAACCTGTCGTTACCGTTCTCAGCGCGACGGTGTACAACAGTATGACGGGTGTGCCCACGACTTCGGTTCAGTTGCGTGACGCCGGTCTATCGCGCCGATCGACAGTTACTCAGGGGGGCGACGGATCGGACCACGTCACCGACACACAAAACACTTTCAAACAAACAAATACATACCGGATGGACACAGACAAACACGTGTACAGACATTCGCCAAAAACGGCCGCCGCCGCCGCCGCCGTCGTCTAGCGTCGCGCTTACTGTACTGCACTGGACACGCGTGCATCTTGAATGACGACATCGGTGTGCGTGCGTCGTACGCAATCAGTCAGACACGGCTATCAAAAATCAGAGTCGAATGGTACATCATCGTGCGTGTCGCCGTACACGTACAGTACAATGCAACAACAATGCGTCTTCATGGCACGTTCATTTCAACGTCACTCACACACCTCCACGCTGCAGTTACGTCGCACCATTGTCAAACTCGGCGTACAGCAAAGGGAATAGTGGGCGGCAAACAAAAACCACAAAAAAAAACAACATTTCACATTTCACCCTCGCCATGTATGATGTGCAAAAAACAAACCCGCAAACGGCCGTCGTTACGGTGACACAAAAGTCGGCGATCGCACTGTCCCCCCTCGCAGACAGGTAACACACACACCAACAACACCAAATGGGTCAAAAACCACGCCAACGAGGCGTGCCACCATTCCACGCCACGGCGACCAACCTCGTGGCCGTACCCCGCGCAACACGCTTTGACGCGCCCCCCCACCCACAATCAAAATGCACACATACATCACAGCCGTCCACACAAACAACAACAACAATTCCGCCCTTCCCGCAAAAGGCAAGTTGGTGGCCCTGAAAAGGGCCGTTTTGCCGCTCTCGCAACGGAGGAGCATTCTCTCTCCATCCTTCCTTCCGTTCCAGAGCCACCTCCTTACTTGGAGCTCGTGTACTTGGTCACCGCCTTCGTGCCCTCGCTCACGGCGTGCTTGGCCAGCTCGCCAGGCAGCAACAGCCGCACAGCGGTCTGGATCTCGCGGGACGTGATGGTCGAGCGCTTGTTGTAGTGCGCCAGGCGAGAAGCCTCGGCCGCAATGCGCTCGAAAATGTCGTTCACGAAGCTGTTCATGATGCTCATCGCCTTCGACGAGATGCCCGTGTCAGGGTGCACCTGCTTCAGCACCTTGTAGATGTAGATGGCATAGCTCTCCTTCCTCTTGCGCTTCTTCTTCTTGTCGCCCTTCGAAATGTTCTTCTGCGCCTTGCCAGCCTTCTTGGCGGCCTTCCCGCTAGTCTTGGGCGGCATCTCGAACCAACGTACGGCGGCAGCAGCAACACCAGTAGCAAGCGCTCCGCTCTAGTCAGCGTCTCCCCACACAGTGGCACCCGCCGCCAGCCGCCGCCGCACCTTTACCAGCTCGCCCTGTTGCGGCCGCCGACCAATGGGGCGCGCGCGCAACCGGCCGCCGCACCCGAGCCCATAAAGCACCCCCACCCCGGCTGCGCCGGCACGCACTCCGCTGCTCGACTCGCTGCCGCTCGCACCGGTCGTTTTCGTTTCCTTCTCGTGTGCACCGTCGCTAGCCCATCGCCATGTCCGGACGCGGAAAGGGAGGCAAAGTCAAGGGCAAGTCAAAGTCCCGCTCAAGCAGGGCTGGGCTCCAGTTCCCGGTCGGCAGAATCCACCGCCTCCTGCGCAAGGGAAACTACGCAGAGCGCGTCGGCGCCGGGGCGCCCGTCTACCTCGCCGCCGTCATGGAGTACCTCGCGGCTGAGGTGCTCGAGCTGGCCGGAAACGCGGCCCGCGACAACAAGAAGACGCGCATCATCCCGCGCCACCTGCAGCTTGCCATCCGCAACGACGAGGAGCTCAACAAGCTCCTGTCGGGCGTCACCATCGCACAGGGTGGTGTCCTACCCAACATCCAGGCCGTCCTGCTGCCAAAGAAGACCGAGAAGAAGGCCTAAAGGAGGCCAGGCAATCGCAGCGCCGCGTGCTCCCCTGCACGCAACGCGCTTTGCCGGCTCGGCTCGGCCCGGCCCACAACAATCGGCCCTTTTCAGGGCCACCACACAAACCTACGTCCAAAGCAAAATTTCAGTCGTCCTCGCCGCACCTTGTTTTGTTTCAACTTTGCACTTTCACAGCACAGCCGCCGCCGGCGCACGTCCGCCATCTTGTCGTCCACACAGCCCGCACACACACACACACACACACACACACACACACACACACACACACACATTTTGCACGGTCGCAGAGTCGCCTTCCAAACGACAACGGCAGCAATAATGACCATTGTTAAAGGGAGGCGTGTCGACACACCGCCCTCCACTCCCGCGCGCAACGGCCGTCGACACGAACGAAACAGCTGATCCGGCCGCCTATGCCCACACGCCTTGCCTCGGAAACCCCAACGCCGCCGCAAACACACAGAGCCAAACCACGCAAGCAAATAATTACCGCCTCTCTCGCACAACAACACACAGCCCGCCATCTCCGTCGCGATCGATACAAAGACACACAATAACAAACACAAACGAAGCAGCTCCACACACAGCCAGCCACATGACACGTTTCCTTTCCTTCTCCCCTCCCAGCCACATCACGTCGCTCAAACGGAAAGAAAGAAAGAAACAAACAAACAAACAAACAAACAAACAAACGAACAACACAGCGCACACACACGCAGCAACAACAACAACAACAACACAGACTCTTTCGCACTTTTCAACTTCCGAACAGTGTGGTGGCCCTGAAAAGGGCCGTTTTCTAGTCTCTCCCACCCACAAGCACGGCCGCGGGAAGGCCAGCGCCCGCTGCGACGCAGCCTAACCGCCGAAACCGTACAGGGTGCGCCCCTGCCTCTTCAGGGCGTACACCACGTCCATGGCCGTCACAGTCTTGCGCTTGGCGTGCTCAGTGTACGTCACCGCGTCGCGGATCACGTTCTCCAGGAACACCTTCAGCACCCCGCGGGTCTCCTCGTAGATCAGACCAGAGATGCGCTTCACGCCGCCCCTGCGAGCCAGGCGGCGGATGGCGGGCTTCGTGATGCCCTGGATGTTGTCGCGCAACACCTTGCGGTGCCGCTTGGCGCCACCCTTGCCGAGCCCCTTTCCTCCCTTGCCGCGGCCTGTCATCCTTCCTTCCTCGGGCAAAGCAAAACGTGCACAAACAGCAGCTGCAGCGGCTGGCGAGTCGGCTACGGTCTGCGCCCAGCGCGCCCGCCGCCCCCCTATATAGACTCTGGCCCGCCCTCCCCCCACCACGCGCAACCGAGGGCATATAAGCGCAGCACGGAGGCGCGCGGGCCCGTTGTCAAGGCAGCACCGGACGCCGCGCCGCACCTAACCTCCACGCACGCCGCTCCGCTACCGCCAACGCTACCGCCATGGCCCGCACAAAGCAAACGGCCCGCAAGTCCACCGGCGGAAAGGCGCCGCGCAAACAGCTCGCCACCAAGGCGGCGAGGAAGAGCGCGCCCGCCACCGGAGGCGTCAAGAAGCCCCACCGCTACAGGCCGGGCACCGTCGCCCTGCGAGAAATCAGGCGCTACCAGAAGAGCACAGAGCTGCTCATCCGCAAGCTGCCATTCCAGCGCCTAGTGCGCGAGATCGCCCAGGACTTCAAGACCGACCTGCGCTTCCAGAGCTCCGCAGTCATGGCCCTGCAGGAGGCCAGCGAGGCCTACCTCGTCGGCCTCTTCGAAGACACCAACCTGTGCGCAATCCACGCCAAGCGCGTCACCATCATGCCCAAGGACATCCAGCTCGCGCGCCGCATCCGCGGCGAGCGCGCCTAAACCGCGCCGCGGCACCGCACCGCACAAACAAAAACGGCCCTTTTCAGGGCCACTAACATCTCTCCGTCGCGAGCAAACTTTGTCGGTCGCCTGCCTCTCGCCCCGCAACCCAAAAACAAAAACCACCACTTCCCGTCCGTCCGCCACACACACCCGCTCACTCTGCCTGCCTGCTAGCAGCGCGCAACAATCACACATCATCCCTCCCCGGCGCTCAAAGCGCACAATACCCAACGGCCGACGTCACACCGCACGGGTGGCTGGCCGGCCGCCGCTTTCGTTTCGAAAACAAAAAAAACCCGCACTCCACTCCGACGGCCAACGGCCAGGCAGGCGCGCTCGCTCGCTCTACACGCCACCGAAATCCCCGCCGACTCCTTCCACATCTCAACGTGCCCCCCGTTGCAAAACACAACACACACAAAGAAACAAAACAAAGACCAGACACGACTAGACAAGACACACATCCGAGAAGAACGAACGCAGGCAAGCCAACCAACGTATTCAAACAAAACAACGTGACAGAAAACCAACCGTCGGCCGCCGCCACAAACACGGCGACAATCAACCACGACAACAACAACACCGCTTACCGCTACCGCCGCCCACACCCGCCACCGACCCCCGCAATCAAACCACCACGGCACGCAAACAGCATCCCCACGGGCATACAGACAGACACCCACACCAAACGCAACACGACAATCAAAACCTTCCCCGACGTGCTTTGATGGCCCTGAGAAGGGCCGTTTTGGGCCGCGCGTCTCTTGCGCGCCACTAGACGACGACGGGGGGTGGGGACGACGGGGTCAAGCGCCAAACCCTTCCTTTCCCATCTCTTTCTCCTCTACTCTACTCTACTTCTTCTTCTTGGGCGAAGCCTTCGCCTTAGACGGCGTCGTCGCCTTCTTCGGGCGCGGCGCCTTCGGCTTCTTCGTCGGAACCTTGGCGGCCTTCTTCGCCTTCGACGGCGACTTGGCCTTGGCCGGCTTGGCCGCAGCCGCCTTCTTCGCACCCGCGGGAGCGGCCGACGCCGCAGACGCCTTCTTGGCGGCGCCCGCCTTCCGACCGGTCGCCGCCTTCACGCCACCAGCCTTCTTTGCGCCGGCCGCACGGGCGCCCTTCTTCTCCTTGCTGGCCGGAGCGGCGCGCTTCTTCTTGGCACCGCCAGCACGAGCCTTGCCGCCCTCGGCCGCCCCCCCGCCGCCGGCGCCGGCAAGCTTGAACGAGCCGGACGCGCCCTTCCCCTTCGTCTGCACCAGCTCGCCCGCCACGACGGCCGACTTGAGGTACTTCTTGATAAACGGCGCCAGCTTCTCCGCGTCCAGCTTGTAGTGCGCGGCTATGTACTTCTTGATCGCCTGCAGCGACGACCCGCCGCGCTCCTTCAGACTCTTGATGGCGGCCGTCACCATCTCAGAGGTGCGCGGGTGCGCAGGCTTGGCGCGCGGCTTCTTCGCAGACGACGCAGACTTGGCCTTCTTCGTAGTGCCGGTGGCGGCGGGTGCCGCAGCAGTCTCGTTCGTAGCCGCCTGATCTGCCATTTCGACGACGCGCGTAACACACAGCGAGAGCGAGAGCGAGAGCGAGCGGGACGGCAGGCACGCAAGCACAGCACAGCACGGCAGAGCAGAGCAGAGAATCACAAGGGCCCAGCCAGTGTCGCGGGCGGGCGCGGACGGCCGAGAGAGCGGCCGCCACTCTGCGCGCCGCCGCGCCGCGCCTCCCGCGCTTGCTACCGCCCAACGTCCGACAGCCTGTGCGGAGCAGCCCCAAAGCTGCGCCACAACCGCCCGCGCCTTTCAAACCACCGAGGATGGGGCTACACACAGCCACACCACAGTCGCCAACCAGTCGCCACGGCAGCGCCGCAAACCACGGCCAAACTGCAGCTACCGCGCGCTACAGCCTGGGTCGGCCCGCCGAGAATCGCCGCCCCCGCCCAAATGCCGCCCCCACAGCCCCAGCCGACGACCCGCCACAATGGCCAAACCTTCGGCAAAACTCCCACACCGTCGCCGCGGCAGCCCGGCCAGCGCGGCCGGCGCCACAGCCACACAAGCCGAGGCGTGCGGCGATGACGGCCGTGCAAACGCGCCTCCGCCGCCCCATCGCCTTCCGTCGCCCTCCCGCCGTTTCCCGATCGGCCCGCAGCCGTCGGGCCACATCGCGCGCCGTCCTCCTCCTCTCGCCCGCCAACATTCACAGCCGTTTCTCAACAATTGCCCGCCGCAAACGGACGCCGCCTGCGCAACAGGCGCCGCCGCCCCTCGCCGCTTCCGACCCAACCCCTCGACCGAGGCAAACCGCAATCCGAATCTACAGACCAACCCAATCTGCCGTCAGCACACACGACAGCCGACCTTACACGTTGCGCGTTACACATTACGTTTACACGTCTAGGTTAGGTTCGGTTAGGTTAGGTGGACGTGGGTTAGGTTAAGGGGACTTGGGTTAGGTTAAGCGTCAAACTTAGGTTAAGCATTCAAACACGTCAGGCGTCAGAGGTTAGGTTAGGTTAGGTTACGTTAGGTTACGTTACACGTTAGGTTAAGGGGTCAGTGCTAGGTTAAGAAGCGTCAAACGTAGGTTAAAAAAGCGTTCAAAACGTGAGGCGTGAGCCGCCGGACAGCTTACCTTACGTAGACGTTTGGGGCTCACAGGCTGAGCTCACCTCACCACACCACAGGTTAGGTTCGGTTCGGTTCGCTCGGCTCAGCGTAAAGCGCCGAGGTCAGGGTTACGTTCGTTCACCTTCGGGCGCCACACTTTCGGTTGAAAGGTCGCGACGGGACGACGTCGGCAGGCACCGCCGCAAACGGACAAAAACGTACAGACGACGTCGAAAACCGCCGACAGACGGGGGAGCAGCACGACCACGACCAGATACCGAGCGCGAACGAGACGCACGCGAACCACCCCCACCGGCCAAAGGGCACCACACAACAACCCAGAGCACCACGTGTCGACACCACAGCAACCCGCCGCTCACGCGACATGGCTGGCACCGAAGGGCAACCGCCCGCAACTGCGCTTTCCGCGCCGGCCCGGATGCACGTCGTGCTACAACAACACCACTACCGTACACAGCCGCTGTTCACAACATCACTATCATGCGCGCCCGCGGCTCGCCGCCGTCGCAGTCGCAGCCCCAACGCCAGCACTTTTGCACCACCATTCACACGCACCGCAACACAGCTCGCCGACACAGCCGAACAAAACAAACACCACACAACAACAGCAACAACGCCGCCGCCTCTACTCGTGCCGGCGACCCACCCCGCCGATGGCGCACCTTTCGCCAGCCGGCAATCGACACACACGCACGCACCCACCCACCCCCCGGGGCCCAGTGCAAAAAAAAACACACAAAAACAAAAACAAAAAAAAAACAACACAAACGACACGGGAAGCGCACACCGCCACTTCGCGCGCACGCCACCAACCAGTCGTCGTCTCAAAATAACAAACACAAACAAAATAAACTAACAACTAGGGCAACACAAAACAAAAACGCCTCGCACGAACCGCCCACAAAAAGGACAAGCACACGCACAGCCTCTGCTGACGACCACGACGCAGCGGCACGCTGCTCCTGTCCCGCGCCCCGCGCCCCGCGCCCCACTCGATTCACAACTCACGCGACACCGTCAACGACGGGCTCGCTTCCCGCAACCTACCACCTTTCCGCCACGACGCACAGCCCCAGCCCCACCCGACCCGACGACGCCCGTGGCAACGACTGCACTTTCACCACCGCCTCCCCCTTCCCCCCCAAAACACACACACACACACAGCCAGCCAAAAACGCACTCGCGACCCACACATGCACGTGCATCGGCACACGCCAACCAGTCAACGTCGACAACCACACGCAAGGCTCGAAACGAAACCGGCGTCCTTCCACGTTGCCATCAAGCTACCTACACGACACAAGACACAAGGAACAAACACAACAGCCGGCCCCACTAATTCCCACTCTCACGCCGCAAAAAGCACACCGAAACCGCCAAACGCACGCACATTCCCCTTCGCACTGACACCGACCGGCTCGCTACCACACACCTCTCGGCAGCCGTTTCACGCCAATTCGCCACACCGCCCACACAGTCGACAAGCGCCCGCCCTGTACGGCACACGCAACGACGCAGCGCAGCAAAGGGCGCCCGCAACACATACCTCTCCTCTCTCTCCCTCTCCGCCGCCCGACGCGCCAACCGCCACGCCACACCGCCAGCCACTCGCAAATTGTGCACTGCCACCAGCCACACGTCCAACACGCCGCGCCGCCTCCGGCCACCCGCCAGGGGGCGCTCACGTCCGCGACAACAGCGCGGCCCGCCGGGCCGAACCGAACCGAACCGAGCCGCCGCTGCTCTGCACTCGGCACGGCCACACCCTGCTGCAGACCGGGCTCGTCTCTCTGTACGCGTCTGCCTGCGCATCAACACAACACGACCTTTTTTTTTTTTTTCTCTCTACCGCCATCCCTTCTTCTCGCGTTTTACTCGTTGTTGCAGCAGCGGCGCACACCTACACATCCACAGCCCCAGCCGAGCCGAGCCGGCCTCACCTCAGGGCCCGCCGCCAGCGTCTCCTCCTCGGGCACAGGTGCGGTGCTGTGGCCGCCCATCCAACCGCATTGCTGGCCGTCCAGCCGCCAGGCGTTCCCACTGCCGCGAGCCACGCCGCGCACCGACCCTGCTGCAGAAAACGAAGCATAGCCAGAGACCGACCGATACACAAAGCAAGCCGTCGCCTCGCCTCTTGTCCTTCCTGCCTTCCTTTCGCCCCCCCCCCCCCCTCCTTTTTTTTTTTTATTTTGTTTTCTTCTTTCTTTCTTTCTTTGGCCCTCTCTCCTTCCCGCCCCATGGCGGTTACGGCACCGCCTGCAGCGGCAGATTTTTTGCGCCCACACGCCTACTCCTACCACCATTAACCTTGCCCTGCCCATCAACGTCGCAGTCGAACCGACGCTTGCCAACACACTGCCCACGTTCCTTTCTCTTTTCGGCCTACGCCCATTACGCGCCGCCGCCACAGCACCTTCCCTTCCCACAACACACCGACGTCATCACACGCACCCACAAACAGGGGCCACGACCGTGTTCCTCGCCCACTCCCATCCCGCACGGTACGCACATTCCCAACTACTACCGCGCACCCTCCCTTTCCAATCTGTGTGTCTCTGTGTCTGTGTCCTGTGTCCTGTCCGCGCGTGACGCCTCTCAACATCCGCCGTCCCCCGTCCCGTTTTCGCCCCCATGCCGTCGTCGCGCCGCCTCCTCCCCGTCCACCGCCGCCCCTGTCCGCCCCGCACCACACCATACACCGCTGCTTGTCCCGGCCGTTGCCACCAAAGGCGCCGACCGCAAACGCGCCACGCCGCAGCCCCCGTGCGTCTCGCTCGCTTGCATCTCCGTGCCGACGCTGCCTCTCTTCCCGCTCGCACTCGACCTCGACAACACAGTCTTTGGCTCCGCCACTGCGTGTTCCGGTGGTACGCACGCTGCAACACGTATGTATTCGTTACCAGAGCGATGGCGAGGCATGACAGCATCTCTGTCTGACCAGAGAGTTATTTATCGTTGCTAGTCGGCGCTTGGACCGCGCCAGACGACAGTAGTGGCACGCACCGGGTCGCCAGGAACAGTTGTTATATATATTGTAGCGCGAGTCGGGAGAGGTAGTAGTCGGTCGACAGTAGTAGCGGGTGGACGGTTGTACTGAGCGGGCGTCGGCGGCGTGCTCTGCTCGTCTCGCGACTCTGGTCACGGTTCGGGACGATGTATAGTATATTGTGTTATAATCAAAAGGTAGTGTGAAGCTGCATTGCGCAAATCTGATAACGTATGTTCATTGTACTTATTTTGTTCAACAACAAAAGCCCCACTATTACTTTTTTCTAAAGCAACTTTTGTCTTTTAACGAAAAACATTCACTTTTTAAAGACTACTTCCTATGGCATTTCCCTCCAAGGAGTGCAATTAATTACCAGCCAGCACTCATTCATTGCACACAGCTGTGTAAGGGGTATCTACAATTGAGGAGCGGATATAAATGCAACTTTTTTGTTTTTTTTTTTTTTTTTGTGTGTTGTAACCTCCCCGCAAAATTTAAAATAATGGACAATGTTATTTACGGATGCTAATGGACATTGCGCTAATTGTAACCTCGCCCACAATGAGAGGTATTGAAAATGGCAACAAAAATGTGAAATTCGCAATCCGACTCAAATATAAATTCTTCACAACATTTAAAGTCCGTTCAGTGACAAGAAACTTCAATTGAGCCGAAATATCGGTCTTTGGCCCTGTGCAAAACAATCAGAATTAAAGTCTTACCTCAGAATAAATGGATGTCACATTTCTGCTCTTGTTGTTGCGCAGCGCTTGGAGGAACTGCATTGCAAATAATAATATTCTCTTTTTTTGTGATTTTAGTGAAATTTTTCTTCAAAGAAGTGGAATGAAATGGGAAGTGCAACGAACTCTTTAGTTCAATAAAACATTACATTTTTGAAAAATGCTTTTGAAATAAAAATTATTTTTGGGGAACTTGTTGGAGAATTAATTACAATAAATATAATTTTTCATTATCTAATGATTATATTAATTAACAGTATACCTCCTTCACCATCTTGACCAGTGTTGCCGACCGCCTACATCACACAACCGCACTCGGCTGCTACTACTGACCGACCGCTCTGCATGACGACTATTAGCGTACTGCACGCGACGACTACTGACAGAGTACAGCCCTCAACTAGACAGAGCTACAGACTCGCAACGACTGACTGACTGACTGACTGACTGACTGACTGACTGAGAACCGCTCGCAACACTCGCGCGGTCCAGCGCAAACTCTCTGGTCACAGATGCTACAATGTCTCGCCATCGCTGCTATGTTACATACGTGTTTCAGTGTCTTTTTCATTGGGGTAACGATCTTTGGCTCTTTTTATTCTGAATACAGGGCCAAAGGTCAACGCTGCTGCCCTTATACAATTTATCAGGTTCCATTATGTCTGTTGCAATGTTACATACGGTTCATTCTTTCATTAATATTATCGTTGGGTTTGTTTTGTAGGGACGTTAACATTCTGGCACATTTTTATTATCATCGGACTCTCTGCTATTTGTGCAGGGAGGTTATACCTGGGTCCATTTCCATTTCCATTTCCATTTACATTTTAATATTGATAGACTTTTTGTTTTCTTTTTTTGTTTCTTGTTGTTTTTCCTTCTTTTTTCTTGTTGTTTTTTTTTCTTTCTTTTTTTTTGTTTTGTTTTGTTTTTCCCGCTCTCACCACCACCGCCGCATCACGCCTTCCGTTTTCTTCTTGGTTTCTTTTCTGTTCTTCAACTGCTTCAACATCACCGCGCCCCATTTCCACACCACAGCCATCAGCCTCCAAGACGGGCAGGCGCAGTGTGCCATTTCCGGCGCACAAGCACACCCGTACGGTACTCTCCTCGCCCCCACGCCACCAACAACACAGCGACCACGCGGCTTTCAGGCATGGCATGGCACGGCACGGCACGGCACCGGCGAAATGCGCCGCCCCCGCCCCTCCGCGCATCCGTCCGTCTCGCCACGTTCACTGACAGCCGCGTCTGCGGCTACACCACGACAACCACAACACAACACCGCTCCCCTCCCTGGCAACTCATTGTTTTTCTCCTCCTCTTTTGCACAAACCACAACGCCGAGCACAGGCGCAAGCCACCCACACCGCGCCCCTCCCCGTCCCGTCTTTGGCCGCCGCTCCTCGTTTCCTCGTTTGCCCCCTCCCATCTCCCGAAATGCCATGCCAGCAGCGTTACGCATGCCCCTCCCCTGTCCACACAACACTACCGCCAAACGAACAGCCTTCCGGGCCACATGCAGGGCACGCCCACCTCCAAACACTGCCAATTCACGGACGCACGCACGCACACACACACACACACACACACACACACACACACACACACACACACACACACTTTCCCGACACCTTTCTGTACGGAGGGTGCGTCATCTCGACCGTGACAGAGTGACGCCAACTATCGACGATCCATTTCCCCCCACTGGTAAAACACGTCCACTAACACCTACATACATCATTCAAGTACACAGACAATAGCATACACACAATGGGAGGGCACACGAACATGGACGGCACGGCACTGTCACACACTCTTCCTCAGAACCAACCATACCAACAAACGTTACGTACAACCGGGAAAGCGAAAGCGAAAGCAAAAGCAAAAAGCAAAGGCCAATGCAGCCGTCAAAGGTAACGTTCACCACGGCAGACACTTGCAGCCGCGCCGCCGTTAAACGCATTTCAGTGCGGCTCCAATACGCCTCCGACACGGGAACGTTCCGTTGCTCTACGAATGCGTTTCTCCCCTTTTTCCCTTCCTCTCTCTTTTGCCCCCCCCCCCTCTGTCCTTTCCTCCTGCACTCTTGCCTCCTTCCTCACGTTCTGCCCAGACATTCGACCGATCAAAGTCAACCTGTCGTTACCGTTCTCAGCGCGACGGTGTACAACAGTATGACGGGTGTGCCCACGACTTCGGTTCAGTTGCGTGACGCCGGTCTATCGCGCCGATCGACAGTTACTCAGGGGGGCGACGGATCGGACCACGTCACCGACACACAAAACACTTTCAAACAAACAAATACATACCGGATGGACACAGACAAACACGTGTACAGACATTCGCCAAAAACGGCCGCCGCCGCCGCCGCCGTCGTCTAGCGTCGCGCTTACTGTACTGCACTGGACACGCGTGCATCTTGAATGACGACATCGGTGTGCGTGCGTCGTACGCAATCAGTCAGACACGGCTATCAAAAATCAGAGTCGAATGGTACATCATCGTGCGTGTCGCCGTACACGTACAGTACAATGCAACAACAATGCGTCTTCATGGCACGTTCATTTCAACGTCACTCACACACCTCCACGCTGCAGTTACGTCGCACCATTGTCAAACTCGGCGTACAGCAAAGGGAATAGTGGGCGGCAAACAAAAACCACAAAAAAAAACAACATTTCACATTTCACCCTCGCCATGTATGATGTGCAAAAAACAAACCCGCAAACGGCCGTCGTTACGGTGACACAAAAGTCGGCGATCGCACTGTCCCCCCTCGCAGACAGGTAACACACACACCAACAACACCAAATGGGTCAAAAACCACGCCAACGAGGCGTGCCACCATTCCACGCCACGGCGACCAACCTCGTGGCCGTACCCCGCGCAACACGCTTTGACGCGCCCCCCCACCCACAATCAAAATGCACACATACATCACAGCCGTCCACACAAACAACAACAACAATTCCGCCCTTCCCGCAAAAGGCAAGTTGGTGGCCCTGAAAAGGGCCGTTTTGCCGCTCTCGCAACGGAGGAGCATTCTCTCTCCATCCTTCCTTCCGTTCCAGAGCCACCTCCTTACTTGGAGCTCGTGTACTTGGTCACCGCCTTCGTGCCCTCGCTCACGGCGTGCTTGGCCAGCTCGCCAGGCAGCAACAGCCGCACAGCGGTCTGGATCTCGCGGGACGTGATGGTCGAGCGCTTGTTGTAGTGCGCCAGGCGAGAAGCCTCGGCCGCAATGCGCTCGAAAATGTCGTTCACGAAGCTGTTCATGATGCTCATCGCCTTCGACGAGATGCCCGTGTCAGGGTGCACCTGCTTCAGCACCTTGTAGATGTAGATGGCATAGCTCTCCTTCCTCTTGCGCTTCTTCTTCTTGTCGCCCTTCGAAATGTTCTTCTGCGCCTTGCCAGCCTTCTTGGCGGCCTTCCCGCTAGTCTTGGGCGGCATCTCGAACCAACGTACGGCGGCAGCAGCAACACCAGTAGCAAGCGCTCCGCTCTAGTCAGCGTCTCCCCACACAGTGGCACCCGCCGCCAGCCGCCGCCGCACCTTTACCAGCTCGCCCTGTTGCGGCCGCCGACCAATGGGGCGCGCGCGCAACCGGCCGCCGCACCCGAGCCCATAAAGCACCCCCACCCCGGCTGCGCCGGCACGCACTCCGCTGCTCGACTCGCTGCCGCTCGCACCGGTCGTTTTCGTTTCCTTCTCGTGTGCACCGTCGCTAGCCCATCGCCATGTCCGGACGCGGAAAGGGAGGCAAAGTCAAGGGCAAGTCAAAGTCCCGCTCAAGCAGGGCTGGGCTCCAGTTCCCGGTCGGCAGAATCCACCGCCTCCTGCGCAAGGGAAACTACGCAGAGCGCGTCGGCGCCGGGGCGCCCGTCTACCTCGCCGCCGTCATGGAGTACCTCGCGGCTGAGGTGCTCGAGCTGGCCGGAAACGCGGCCCGCGACAACAAGAAGACGCGCATCATCCCGCGCCACCTGCAGCTTGCCATCCGCAACGACGAGGAGCTCAACAAGCTCCTGTCGGGCGTCACCATCGCACAGGGTGGTGTCCTACCCAACATCCAGGCCGTCCTGCTGCCAAAGAAGACCGAGAAGAAGGCCTAAAGGAGGCCAGGCAATCGCAGCGCCGCGTGCTCCCCTGCACGCAACGCGCTTTGCCGGCTCGGCTCGGCCCGGCCCACAACAATCGGCCCTTTTCAGGGCCACCACACAAACCTACGTCCAAAGCAAAATTTCAGTCGTCCTCGCCGCACCTTGTTTTGTTTCAACTTTGCACTTTCACAGCACAGCCGCCGCCGGCGCACGTCCGCCATCTTGTCGTCCACACAGCCCGCACACACACACACACACACACACACACACACACACACACACACACACATTTTGCACGGTCGCAGAGTCGCCTTCCAAACGACAACGGCAGCAATAATGACCATTGTTAAAGGGAGGCGTGTCGACACACCGCCCTCCACTCCCGCGCGCAACGGCCGTCGACACGAACGAAACAGCTGATCCGGCCGCCTATGCCCACACGCCTTGCCTCGGAAACCCCAACGCCGCCGCAAACACACAGAGCCAAACCACGCAAGCAAATAATTACCGCCTCTCTCGCACAACAACACACAGCCCGCCATCTCCGTCGCGATCGATACAAAGACACACAATAACAAACACAAACGAAGCAGCTCCACACACAGCCAGCCACATGACACGTTTCCTTTCCTTCTCCCCTCCCAGCCACATCACGTCGCTCAAACGGAAAGAAAGAAAGAAACAAACAAACAAACAAACAAACAAACAAACGAACAACACAGCGCACACACACGCAGCAACAACAACAACAACAACACAGACTCTTTCGCACTTTTCAACTTCCGAACAGTGTGGTGGCCCTGAAAAGGGCCGTTTTCTAGTCTCTCCCACCCACAAGCACGGCCGCGGGAAGGCCAGCGCCCGCTGCGACGCAGCCTAACCGCCGAAACCGTACAGGGTGCGCCCCTGCCTCTTCAGGGCGTACACCACGTCCATGGCCGTCACAGTCTTGCGCTTGGCGTGCTCAGTGTACGTCACCGCGTCGCGGATCACGTTCTCCAGGAACACCTTCAGCACCCCGCGGGTCTCCTCGTAGATCAGACCAGAGATGCGCTTCACGCCGCCCCTGCGAGCCAGGCGGCGGATGGCGGGCTTCGTGATGCCCTGGATGTTGTCGCGCAACACCTTGCGGTGCCGCTTGGCGCCACCCTTGCCGAGCCCCTTTCCTCCCTTGCCGCGGCCTGTCATCCTTCCTTCCTCGGGCAAAGCAAAACGTGCACAAACAGCAGCTGCAGCGGCTGGCGAGTCGGCTACGGTCTGCGCCCAGCGCGCCCGCCGCCCCCCTATATAGACTCTGGCCCGCCCTCCCCCCACCACGCGCAACCGAGGGCATATAAGCGCAGCACGGAGGCGCGCGGGCCCGTTGTCAAGGCAGCACCGGACGCCGCGCCGCACCTAACCTCCACGCACGCCGCTCCGCTACCGCCAACGCTACCGCCATGGCCCGCACAAAGCAAACGGCCCGCAAGTCCACCGGCGGAAAGGCGCCGCGCAAACAGCTCGCCACCAAGGCGGCGAGGAAGAGCGCGCCCGCCACCGGAGGCGTCAAGAAGCCCCACCGCTACAGGCCGGGCACCGTCGCCCTGCGAGAAATCAGGCGCTACCAGAAGAGCACAGAGCTGCTCATCCGCAAGCTGCCATTCCAGCGCCTAGTGCGCGAGATCGCCCAGGACTTCAAGACCGACCTGCGCTTCCAGAGCTCCGCAGTCATGGCCCTGCAGGAGGCCAGCGAGGCCTACCTCGTCGGCCTCTTCGAAGACACCAACCTGTGCGCAATCCACGCCAAGCGCGTCACCATCATGCCCAAGGACATCCAGCTCGCGCGCCGCATCCGCGGCGAGCGCGCCTAAACCGCGCCGCGGCACCGCACCGCACAAACAAAAACGGCCCTTTTCAGGGCCACTAACATCTCTCCGTCGCGAGCAAACTTTGTCGGTCGCCTGCCTCTCGCCCCGCAACCCAAAAACAAAAACCACCACTTCCCGTCCGTCCGCCACACACACCCGCTCACTCTGCCTGCCTGCTAGCAGCGCGCAACAATCACACATCATCCCTCCCCGGCGCTCAAAGCGCACAATACCCAACGGCCGACGTCACACCGCACGGGTGGCTGGCCGGCCGCCGCTTTCGTTTCGAAAACAAAAAAAACCCGCACTCCACTCCGACGGCCAACGGCCAGGCAGGCGCGCTCGCTCGCTCTACACGCCACCGAAATCCCCGCCGACTCCTTCCACATCTCAACGTGCCCCCCGTTGCAAAACATAACACACACAAAGAAACAAAACAAAGACCAGACACGACTAGACAAGACACACATCCGAGAAGAACGAACGCAGGCAAGCCAACCAACGTATTCAAACAAAACAACGTGACAGAAAACCAACCGTCGGCCGCCGCCACAAACACGGCGACAATCAACCACGACAACAACAACACCGCTTACCGCTACCGCCGCCCACACCCGCCACCGACCCCCGCAATCAAACCACCACGGCACGCAAACAGCATCCCCACGGGCATACAGACAGACACCCACACCAAACGCAACACGACAATCAAAACCTTCCCCGACGTGCTTTGATGGCCCTGAGAAGGGCCGTTTTGGGCCGCGCGTCTCTTGCGCGCCACTAGACGACGACGGGGGGTGGGGACGACGGGGTCAAGCGCCAAACCCTTCCTTTCCCATCTCTTTCTCCTCTACTCTACTCTACTTCTTCTTCTTGGGCGAAGCCTTCGCCTTAGACGGCGTCGTCGCCTTCTTCGGGCGCGGCGCCTTCGGCTTCTTCGTCGGAACCTTGGCGGCCTTCTTCGCCTTCGACGGCGACTTGGCCTTGGCCGGCTTGGCCGCAGCCGCCTTCTTCGCACCCGCGGGAGCGGCCGACGCCGCAGACGCCTTCTTGGCGGCGCCCGCCTTCCGACCGGTCGCCGCCTTCACGCCACCAGCCTTCTTTGCGCCGGCCGCACGGGCGCCCTTCTTCTCCTTGCTGGCCGGAGCGGCGCGCTTCTTCTTGGCACCGCCAGCACGAGCCTTGCCGCCCTCGGCCGCCCCCCCGCCGCCGGCGCCGGCAAGCTTGAACGAGCCGGACGCGCCCTTCCCCTTCGTCTGCACCAGCTCGCCCGCCACGACGGCCGACTTGAGGTACTTCTTGATAAACGGCGCCAGCTTCTCCGCGTCCAGCTTGTAGTGCGCGGCTATGTACTTCTTGATCGCCTGCAGCGACGACCCGCCGCGCTCCTTCAGACTCTTGATGGCGGCCGTCACCATCTCAGAGGTGCGCGGGTGCGCAGGCTTGGCGCGCGGCTTCTTCGCAGACGACGCAGACTTGGCCTTCTTCGTAGTGCCGGTGGCGGCGGGTGCCGCAGCAGTCTCGTTCGTAGCCGCCTGATCTGCCATTTCGACGACGCGCGTAACACACAGCGAGAGCGAGAGCGAGAGCGAGCGGGACGGCAGGCACGCAAGCACAGCACAGCACGGCAGAGCAGAGCAGAGAATCACAAGGGCCCAGCCAGTGTCGCGGGCGGGCGCGGACGGCCGAGAGAGCGGCCGCCACTCTGCGCGCCGCCGCGCCGCGCCTCCCGCGCTTGCTACCGCCCAACGTCCGACAGCCTGTGCGGAGCAGCCCCAAAGCTGCGCCACAACCGCCCGCGCCTTTCAAACCACCGAGGATGGGGCTACACACAGCCACACCACAGTCGCCAACCAGTCGCCACGGCAGCGCCGCAAACCACGGCCAAACTGCAGCTACCGCGCGCTACAGCCTGGGTCGGCCCGCCGAGAATCGCCGCCCCCGCCCAAATGCCGCCCCCACAGCCCCAGCCGACGACCCGCCACAATGGCCAAACCTTCGGCAAAACTCCCACACCGTCGCCGCGGCAGCCCGGCCAGCGCGGCCGGCGCCACAGCCACACAAGCCGAGGCGTGCGGCGATGACGGCCGTGCAAACGCGCCTCCGCCGCCCCATCGCCTTCCGTCGCCCTCCCGCCGTTTCCCGATCGGCCCGCAGCCGTCGGGCCACATCGCGCGCCGTCCTCCTCCTCTCGCCCGCCAACATTCACAGCCGTTTCTCAACAATTGCCCGCCGCAAACGGACGCCGCCTGCGCAACAGGCGCCGCCGCCCCTCGCCGCTTCCGACCCAACCCCTCGACCGAGGCAAACCGCAATCCGAATCTACAGACCAACCCAATCTGCCGTCAGCACACACGACAGCCGACCTTACACGTTGCGCGTTACACATTACGTTTACACGTCTAGGTTAGGTTCGGTTAGGTTAGGTGGACGTGGGTTAGGTTAAGGGGACTTGGGTTAGGTTAAGCGTCAAACTTAGGTTAAGCATTCAAACACGTCAGGCGTCAGAGGTTAGGTTAGGTTAGGTTACGTTAGGTTACGTTACACGTTAGGTTAAGGGGTCAGTGCTAGGTTAAGAAGCGTCAAACGTAGGTTAAAAAAGCGTTCAAAACGTGAGGCGTGAGCCGCCGGACAGCTTACCTTACGTAGACGTTTGGGGCTCACAGGCTGAGCTCACCTCACCACACCACAGGTTAGGTTCGGTTCGGTTCGCTCGGCTCAGCGTAAAGCGCCGAGGTCAGGGTTACGTTCGTTCACCTTCGGGCGCCACACTTTCGGTTGAAAGGTCGCGACGGGACGACGTCGGCAGGCACCGCCGCAAACGGACAAAAACGTACAGACGACGTCGAAAACCGCCGACAGACGGGGGAGCAGCACGACCACGACCAGATACCGAGCGCGAACGAGACGCACGCGAACCACCCCCACCGGCCAAAGGGCACCACACAACAACCCAGAGCACCACGTGTCGACACCACAGCAACCCGCCGCTCACGCGACATGGCTGGCACCGAAGGGCAACCGCCCGCAACTGCGCTTTCCGCGCCGGCCCGGATGCACGTCGTGCTACAACAACACCACTACCGTACACAGCCGCTGTTCACAACATCACTATCATGCGCGCCCGCGGCTCGCCGCCGTCGCAGTCGCAGCCCCAACGCCAGCACTTTTGCACCACCATTCACACGCACCGCAACACAGCTCGCCGACACAGCCGAACAAAACAAACACCACACAACAACAGCAACAACGCCGCCGCCTCTACTCGTGCCGGCGACCCACCCCGCCGATGGCGCACCTTTCGCCAGCCGGCAATCGACACACACGCACGCACCCACCCACCCCCCGGGGCCCAGTGCAAAAAAAAACACACAAAAACAAAAACAAAAAAAAAACAACACAAACGACACGGGAAGCGCACACCGCCACTTCGCGCGCACGCCACCAACCAGTCGTCGTCTCAAAATAACAAACACAAACAAAATAAACTAACAACTAGGGCAACACAAAACAAAAACGCCTCGCACGAACCGCCCACAAAAAGGACAAGCACACGCACAGCCTCTGCTGACGACCACGACGCAGCGGCACGCTGCTCCTGTCCCGCGCCCCGCGCCCCGCGCCCCACTCGATTCACAACTCACGCGACACCGTCAACGACGGGCTCGCTTCCCGCAACCTACCACCTTTCCGCCACGACGCACAGCCCCAGCCCCACCCGACCCGACGACGCCCGTGGCAACGACTGCACTTTCACCACCGCCTCCCCCTTCCCCCCCAAAACACACACACACACACAGCCAGCCAAAAACGCACTCGCGACCCACACATGCACGTGCATCGGCACACGCCAACCAGTCAACGTCGACAACCACACGCAAGGCTCGAAACGAAACCGGCGTCCTTCCACGTTGCCATCAAGCTACCTACACGACACAAGACACAAGGAACAAACACAACAGCCGGCCCCACTAATTCCCACTCTCACGCCGCAAAAAGCACACCGAAACCGCCAAACGCACGCACATTCCCCTTCGCACTGACACCGACCGGCTCGCTACCACACACCTCTCGGCAGCCGTTTCACGCCAATTCGCCACACCGCCCACACAGTCGACAAGCGCCCGCCCTGTACGGCACACGCAACGACGCAGCGCAGCAAAGGGCGCCCGCAACACATACCTCTCCTCTCTCTCCCTCTCCGCCGCCCGACGCGCCAACCGCCACGCCACACCGCCAGCCACTCGCAAATTGTGCACTGCCACCAGCCACACGTCCAACACGCCGCGCCGCCTCCGGCCACCCGCCAGGGGGCGCTCACGTCCGCGACAACAGCGCGGCCCGCCGGGCCGAACCGAACCGAACCGAGCCGCCGCTGCTCTGCACTCGGCACGGCCACACCCTGCTGCAGACCGGGCTCGTCTCTCTGTACGCGTCTGCCTGCGCATCAACACAACACGACCTTTTTTTTTTTTTTCTCTCTACCGCCATCCCTTCTTCTCGCGTTTTACTCGTTGTTGCAGCAGCGGCGCACACCTACACATCCACAGCCCCAGCCGAGCCGAGCCGGCCTCACCTCAGGGCCCGCCGCCAGCGTCTCCTCCTCGGGCACAGGTGCGGTGCTGTGGCCGCCCATCCAACCGCATTGCTGGCCGTCCAGCCGCCAGGCGTTCCCACTGCCGCGAGCCACGCCGCGCACCGACCCTGCTGCAGAAAACGAAGCATAGCCAGAGACCGACCGATACACAAAGCAAGCCGTCGCCTCGCCTCTTGTCCTTCCTGCCTTCCTTTCGCCCCCCCCCCCCCCTCCTTTTTTTTTTTATTTTGTTTTCTTCTTTCTTTCTTTCTTTGGCCCTCTCTCCTTCCCGCCCCATGGCGGTTACGGCACCGCCTGCAGCGGCAGATTTTTTGCGCCCACACGCCTACTCCTACCACCATTAACCTTGCCCTGCCCATCAACGTCGCAGTCGAACCGACGCTTGCCAACACACTGCCCACGTTCCTTTCTCTTTTCGGCCTACGCCCATTACGCGCCGCCGCCACAGCACCTTCCCTTCCCACAACACACCGACGTCATCACACGCACCCACAAACAGGGGCCACGACCGTGTTCCTCGCCCACTCCCATCCCGCACGGTACGCACATTCCCAACTACTACCGCGCACCCTCCCTTTCCAATCTGTGTGTCTCTGTGTCTGTGTCCTGTGTCCTGTCCGCGCGTGACGCCTCTCAACATCCGCCGTCCCCCGTCCCGTTTTCGCCCCCATGCCGTCGTCGCGCCGCCTCCTCCCCGTCCACCGCCGCCCCTGTCCGCCCCGCACCACACCATACACCGCTGCTTGTCCCGGCCGTTGCCACCAAAGGCGCCGACCGCAAACGCGCCACGCCGCAGCCCCCGTGCGTCTCGCTCGCTTGCATCTCCGTGCCGACGCTGCCTCTCTTCCCGCTCGCACTCGACCTCGACAACACAGTCTTTGGCTCCGCCACTGCGTGTTCCGGTGGTACGCACGCTGCAACACGTATGTATTCGTTACCAGAGCGATGGCGAGGCATGACAGCATCTCTGTCTGACCAGAGAGTTATTTATCGTTGCTAGTCGGCGCTTGGACCGCGCCAGACGACAGTAGTGGCACGCACCGGGTCGCCAGGAACAGTTGTTATATATATTGTAGCGCGAGTCGGGAGAGGTAGTAGTCGGTCGACAGTAGTAGCGGGTGGACGGTTGTACTGAGCGGGCGTCGGCGGCGTGCTCTGCTCGTCTCGCGACTCTGGTCACGGTTCGGGACGATGTATAGTATATTGTGTTATAATCAAAAGGTAGTGTGAAGCTGCATTGCGCAAATCTGATAACGTATGTTCATTGTACTTATTTTGTTCAACAACAAAAGCCCCACTATTACTTTTTTCTAAAGCAACTTTTGTCTTTTAACGAAAAACATTCACTTTTTAAAGACTACTTCCTATGGCATTTCCCTCCAAGGAGTGCAATTAATTACCAGCCAGCACTCATTCATTGCACACAGCTGTGTAAGGGGTATCTACAATTGAGGAGCGGATATAAATGCAACTTTTTTGTTTTTTTTTTTTTTTTGTGTGTTGTAACCTCCCCGCAAAATTTAAAATAATGGACAATGTTATTTACGGATGCTAATGGACATTGCGCTAATTGTAACCTCGCCCACAATGAGAGGTATTGAAAATGGCAACAAAAATGTGAAATTCGCAATCCGACTCAAATATAAATTCTTCACAACATTTAAAGTCCGTTCAGTGACAAGAAACTTCAATTGAGCCGAAATATCGGTCTTTGGCCCTGTGCAAAACAATCAGAATTAAAGTCTTACCTCAGAATAAATGGATGTCACATTTCTGCTCTTGTTGTTGCGCAGCGCTTGGAGGAACTGCATTGCAAATAATAATATTCTCTTTTTTTGTGATTTTAGTGAAATTTTTCTTCAAAGAAGTGGAATGAAATGGGAAGTGCAACGAACTCTTTAGTTCAATAAAACATTACATTTTTGAAAAATGCTTTTGAAATAAAAATTATTTTTGGGGAACTTGTTGGAGAATTAATTACAATAAATATAATTTTTCATTATCTAATGATTATATTAATTAACAGTATACCTCCTTCACCATCTTGACCAGTGTTGCCGACCGCCTACATCACACAACCGCACTCGGCTGCTACTACTGACCGACCGCTCTGCATGACGACTATTAGCGTACTGCACGCGACGACTACTGACAGAGTACAGCCCTCAACTAGACAGAGCTACAGACTCGCAACGACTGACTGACTGACTGACTGACTGACTGACTGACTGAGAACCGCTCGCAACACTCGCGCGGTCCAGCGCAAACTCTCTGGTCACAGATGCTACAATGTCTCGCCATCGCTGCTATGTTACATACGTGTTTCAGTGTCTTTTTCATTGGGGTAACGATCTTTGGCTCTTTTTATTCTGAATACAGGGCCAAAGGTCAACGCTGCTGCCCTTATACAATTTATCAGGTTCCATTATGTCTGTTGCAATGTTACATACGGTTCATTCTTTCATTAATATTATCGTTGGGTTTGTTTTGTAGGGACGTTAACATTCTGGCACATTTTTATTATCATCGGACTCTCTGCTATTTGTGCAGGGAGGTTATACCTGGGTCCATTTCCATTTCCATTTCCATTTACATTTTAATATTGATAGACTTTTTGTTTTCTTTTTTTGTTTCTTGTTGTTTTTCCTTCTTTTTTCTTGTTGTTTTTTTTTCTTTCTTTTTTTTTGTTTTGTTTTGTTTTTCCCGCTCTCACCACCACCGCCGCATCACGCCTTCCGTTTTCTTCTTGGTTTCTTTTCTGTTCTTCAACTGCTTCAACATCACCGCGCCCCATTTCCACACCACAGCCATCAGCCTCCAAGACGGGCAGGCGCAGTGTGCCATTTCCGGCGCACAAGCACACCCGTACGGTACTCTCCTCGCCCCCACGCCACCAACAACACAGCGACCACGCGGCTTTCAGGCATGGCATGGCACGGCACGGCACGGCACCGGCGAAATGCGCCGCCCCCGCCCCTCCGCGCATCCGTCCGTCTCGCCACGTTCACTGACAGCCGCGTCTGCGGCTACACCACGACAACCACAACACAACACCGCTCCCCTCCCTGGCAACTCATTGTTTTTCTCCTCCTCTTTTGCACAAACCACAACGCCGAGCACAGGCGCAAGCCACCCACACCGCGCCCCTCCCCGTCCCGTCTTTGGCCGCCGCTCCTCGTTTCCTCGTTTGCCCCCTCCCATCTCCCGAAATGCCATGCCAGCAGCGTTACGCATGCCCCTCCCCTGTCCACACAACACTACCGCCAAACGAACAGCCTTCCGGGCCACATGCAGGGCACGCCCACCTCCAAACACTGCCAATTCACGGACGCACGCACGCACACACACACACACACACACACACACACACACACACACACACACACACACACACACACTTTCCCGACACCTTTCTGTACGGAGGGTGCGTCATCTCGACCGTGACAGAGTGACGCCAACTATCGACGATCCATTTCCCCCCACTGGTAAAACACGTCCACTAACACCTACATACATCATTCAAGTACACAGACAATAGCATACACACAATGGGAGGGCACACGAACATGGACGGCACGGCACTGTCACACACTCTTCCTCAGAACCAACCATACCAACAAACGTTACGTACAACCGGGAAAGCGAAAGCGAAAGCAAAAGCAAAAAGCAAAGGCCAATGCAGCCGTCAAAGGTAACGTTCACCACGGCAGACACTTGCAGCCGCGCCGCCGTTAAACGCATTTCAGTGCGGCTCCAATACGCCTCCGACACGGGAACGTTCCGTTGCTCTACGAATGCGTTTCTCCCCTTTTTCCCTTCCTCTCTCTTTTGCCCCCCCCCCCTCTGTCCTTTCCTCCTGCACTCTTGCCTCCTTCCTCACGTTCTGCCCAGACATTCGACCGATCAAAGTCAACCTGTCGTTACCGTTCTCAGCGCGACGGTGTACAACAGTATGACGGGTGTGCCCACGACTTCGGTTCAGTTGCGTGACGCCGGTCTATCGCGCCGATCGACAGTTACTCAGGGGGGCGACGGATCGGACCACGTCACCGACACACAAAACACTTTCAAACAAACAAATACATACCGGATGGACACAGACAAACACGTGTACAGACATTCGCCAAAAACGGCCGCCGCCGCCGCCGCCGTCGTCTAGCGTCGCGCTTACTGTACTGCACTGGACACGCGTGCATCTTGAATGACGACATCGGTGTGCGTGCGTCGTACGCAATCAGTCAGACACGGCTATCAAAAATCAGAGTCGAATGGTACATCATCGTGCGTGTCGCCGTACACGTACAGTACAATGCAACAACAATGCGTCTTCATGGCACGTTCATTTCAACGTCACTCACACACCTCCACGCTGCAGTTACGTCGCACCATTGTCAAACTCGGCGTACAGCAAAGGGAATAGTGGGCGGCAAACAAAAACCACAAAAAAAAAACAACATTTCACATTTCACCCTCGCCATGTATGATGTGCAAAAAACAAACCCGCAAACGGCCGTCGTTACGGTGACACAAAAGTCGGCGATCGCACTGTCCCCCCTCGCAGACAGGTAACACACACACCAACAACACCAAATGGGTCAAAAACCACGCCAACGAGGCGTGCCACCATTCCACGCCACGGCGACCAACCTCGTGGCCGTACCCCGCGCAACACGCTTTGACGCGCCCCCCCACCCACAATCAAAATGCACACATACATCACAGCCGTCCACACAAACAACAACAACAATTCCGCCCTTCCCGCAAAAGGCAAGTTGGTGGCCCTGAAAAGGGCCGTTTTGCCGCTCTCGCAACGGAGGAGCATTCTCTCTCCATCCTTCCTTCCGTTCCAGAGCCACCTCCTTACTTGGAGCTCGTGTACTTGGTCACCGCCTTCGTGCCCTCGCTCACGGCGTGCTTGGCCAGCTCGCCAGGCAGCAACAGCCGCACAGCGGTCTGGATCTCGCGGGACGTGATGGTCGAGCGCTTGTTGTAGTGCGCCAGGCGAGAAGCCTCGGCCGCAATGCGCTCGAAAATGTCGTTCACGAAGCTGTTCATGATGCTCATCGCCTTCGACGAGATGCCCGTGTCAGGGTGCACCTGCTTCAGCACCTTGTAGATGTAGATGGCATAGCTCTCCTTCCTCTTGCGCTTCTTCTTCTTGTCGCCCTTCGAAATGTTCTTCTGCGCCTTGCCAGCCTTCTTGGCGGCCTTCCCGCTAGTCTTGGGCGGCATCTCGAACCAACGTACGGCGGCAGCAGCAACACCAGTAGCAAGCGCTCCGCTCTAGTCAGCGTCTCCCCACACAGTGGCACCCGCCGCCAGCCGCCGCCGCACCTTTACCAGCTCGCCCTGTTGCGGCCGCCGACCAATGGGGCGCGCGCGCAACCGGCCGCCGCACCCGAGCCCATAAAGCACCCCCACCCCGGCTGCGCCGGCACGCACTCCGCTGCTCGACTCGCTGCCGCTCGCACCGGTCGTTTTCGTTTCCTTCTCGTGTGCACCGTCGCTAGCCCATCGCCATGTCCGGACGCGGAAAGGGAGGCAAAGTCAAGGGCAAGTCAAAGTCCCGCTCAAGCAGGGCTGGGCTCCAGTTCCCGGTCGGCAGAATCCACCGCCTCCTGCGCAAGGGAAACTACGCAGAGCGCGTCGGCGCCGGGGCGCCCGTCTACCTCGCCGCCGTCATGGAGTACCTCGCGGCTGAGGTGCTCGAGCTGGCCGGAAACGCGGCCCGCGACAACAAGAAGACGCGCATCATCCCGCGCCACCTGCAGCTTGCCATCCGCAACGACGAGGAGCTCAACAAGCTCCTGTCGGGCGTCACCATCGCACAGGGTGGTGTCCTACCCAACATCCAGGCCGTCCTGCTGCCAAAGAAGACCGAGAAGAAGGCCTAAAGGAGGCCAGGCAATCGCAGCGCCGCGTGCTCCCCTGCACGCAACGCGCTTTGCCGGCTCGGCTCGGCCCGGCCCACAACAATCGGCCCTTTTCAGGGCCACCACACAAACCTACGTCCAAAGCAAAATTTCAGTCGTCCTCGCCGCACCTTGTTTTGTTTCAACTTTGCACTTTCACAGCACAGCCGCCGCCGGCGCACGTCCGCCATCTTGTCGTCCACACAGCCCGCACACACACACACACACACACACACACACACACACACACACACACACACACATTTTGCACGGTCGCAGAGTCGCCTTCCAAACGACAACGGCAGCAATAATGACCATTGTTAAAGGGAGGCGTGTCGACACACCGCCCTCCACTCCCGCGCGCAACGGCCGTCGACACGAACGAAACAGCTGATCCGGCCGCCTATGCCCACACGCCTTGCCTCGGAAACCCCAACGCCGCCGCAAACACACAGAGCCAAACCACGCAAGCAAATAATTACCGCCTCTCTCGCACAACAACACACAGCCCGCCATCTCCGTCGCGATCGATACAAAGACACACAATAACAAACACAAACGAAGCAGCTCCACACACAGCCAGCCACATGACACGTTTCCTTTCCTTCTCCCCTCCCAGCCACATCACGTCGCTCAAACGGAAAGAAAGAAAGAAACAAACAAACAAACAAACAAACAAACAAACGAACAACACAGCGCACACACACGCAGCAACAACAACAACAACAACACAGACTCTTTCGCACTTTTCAACTTCCGAACAGTGTGGTGGCCCTGAAAAGGGCCGTTTTCTAGTCTCTCCCACCCACAAGCACGGCCGCGGGAAGGCCAGCGCCCGCTGCGACGCAGCCTAACCGCCGAAACCGTACAGGGTGCGCCCCTGCCTCTTCAGGGCGTACACCACGTCCATGGCCGTCACAGTCTTGCGCTTGGCGTGCTCAGTGTACGTCACCGCGTCGCGGATCACGTTCTCCAGGAACACCTTCAGCACCCCGCGGGTCTCCTCGTAGATCAGACCAGAGATGCGCTTCACGCCGCCCCTGCGAGCCAGGCGGCGGATGGCGGGCTTCGTGATGCCCTGGATGTTGTCGCGCAACACCTTGCGGTGCCGCTTGGCGCCACCCTTGCCGAGCCCCTTTCCTCCCTTGCCGCGGCCTGTCATCCTTCCTTCCTCGGGCAAAGCAAAACGTGCACAAACAGCAGCTGCAGCGGCTGGCGAGTCGGCTACGGTCTGCGCCCAGCGCGCCCGCCGCCCCCCTATATAGACTCTGGCCCGCCCTCCCCCCACCACGCGCAACCGAGGGCATATAAGCGCAGCACGGAGGCGCGCGGGCCCGTCACTCGAGTTAGCGATGCCGAGCGAGACGGACGCACGCGCCGAGCGCTCCGCTCCCGAGCCCGCTAACATGCATACGACCGCTCCAGCGGACAGGGCCGCGTCCCTGCGCGCTACTGGGGTCGAGTCGAGTACGTCAGAGACGCAACCGAGCACCTCTGATAGTACTCCTCCCCCAACGAGTGTCGACGCAAGTGTAATCAACAGTGCACATGCTGTTCGCGTCACCCGCGTTAGTGAGACTGCGTTTTCGATCACGCGCGAGTGTGGTGCATCGATGCAGCAGCCGCTGGAGACGTCTCCGGATGTCCCCACCACGCAGCAGGACAGCGATGAAGCACTGCAGCTCCTTATAGGGCTGATGCCACATGCAGCCGCTGCTCCCCTCGGCGACGACACCGACAATGAAGAGGAGGAGATGCAGGTGGAACATGCAAAGGTAACCGCCCAAGCCAGTTCGTCACGATCCTCGCGAAAGAGGCAGAAATCGGACGACGAAGCATCAGCTCCGGACACGCGCAAATTCCGGAAGGAAAACGCGCCAAGCGGCCAAAGAACCGGGACAATACCGCGCCGCCGCGCGCGCGCCTCAAGGGTGGACAAAGACGGCTTCACGCCAGCGCAGAAGACTGCTAAACCCAGACAACAGCTGACCGCAGCTCCCCTAGGCACAAGCAACTCCTTCGACGCCCTCAGTGACTCGGAAGACGAGGACGTGACGCTGCCACCACCGCAACAGCGACAGACGCCGCCACCGCTCGTGATCAAGTTTGAAGGGCATTTTCGCGAGCTTCAGAATGCTCTTAACTTACTGATAGGCAGGGACAATTATAGTGTTAGTGTTTCAGGCGAGGACCTGCACAGAGTGAAAGTTAAGACCAGTGAACATTTCGTAAAAGTGAGTGAAGAGTGTACCAAACGCGGATGGCACTTCTTCACTTACAGCGCCAACAGGAAGAAGCCTATTAAGGTGGTCTTCCGCAAAATACCTCGCAGCATGAAACCTGCAGAGGTTAAAGAAGACCTCGAACAGATGGGTTATTGCGTTGAGGAGGTGATTAAAATGGGACCTCATCGCACCAAAGGGCGAAACCCTCTATTCCTCGTAATTGCGGCCAACAACGCAGACAACAGGAAGCTGTTCCAACTGAAAAGAATAGGCAACATCGAGGTGATTGCTGAAGTTCTTCGTAATAAAGCGGCATATACACAGTGTTGCCGATGCCTCGAACTTGGACACTCCATGAAATACTGTGGCATGCCCGCTTTCTGCGTGAAGTGCGGCGAACAGCACGCCACTGAAGGGTGTGAAAAAACGGGAATCCCGCACAAAGACTTCACACCCAAGTGCAAACTGTGTGGCGAAGAACATTGCGCCAACTACAGAGGTTGCACGAAACATAAGGCGTACGCGGCCCGCGCACGCGGGAACGACGCACAGCAACGCAGAGTTCCGGCGGGAAACTCTCACCCACGTGGAGCCCCAGCGCCCGCCAACAGCCGGACAAAGAGACGACGCGGCCGCAGAGGCCGCGCCACGGGAAGAGCGCATTCCAGAGCGGTCGTCAACCCCGGCCAGCAGCAGGGGAACTCCAACGCCCGGAACAAAGAACCGCAGCGGCCCCACAGGCAGCCGCAGAACTCCGCCCCGGCAGCAAAAGGAAATGGCGGACCTGCTCCGCACGCCGCCATACTCCAGGTACCTGTGCGCCAACCCACTGCCCCTGCAGCAGCTCACCAGGCCGTAGCTCCGCCCTCCCCGCCGCAGCGCGCGGCCATGACGGCGGCGCAGCGGCTGGTAGCCCCGCCTCCTGCGCCCCTGCCACGGCAAGCGGCCCCCCCGGCCGCTCCTCGCAGCAGCCGGGCGGACCAATCAGCACCGCCCGCCCCGGACCAGGCCAGCATGGCGGACTTCCCCGAACCGCGATGGCGGCAGCAGCGGCCAACCACGGTTCAGCAGCAACCTCCACGGCAGCAGCGGCCAACCACGGTACAGCAGCAAACTCCCGCAGCCCACGTCGACGCCAGCCAACAAAATGGCGGCAACCGGGAGACGGGAAGCGACCATGTTGTCGGCCCCCGACAAGATGGCGACCGCATTGACCGTCTCCTCGACGCAATGCAGCTCATGATGGCTCGCATGTCCGAGCTAATGGCCGCAGTACATCAGGTACTCGCCGTTGCAACATCCTCAGCCCAGCATGCCTGAACACCACAGGAGCATGAGGATCTGCGTGTTCAACGCTAATGGCCTGAGGACGCAAGACGGCGAGTTCCGGCAGTTTCTACGCGACGAAGACATCGACATCTGCCTCGTCGCGGAAACGCACCTGAAGCCTGGCGTACGAGTCGGCGTGGCCAATTACGCCTGCTACCGATACGACCGACCGACTGCAGGGGGCGGCACGGCTGTTTACGTCCGACGCTCCATTCGACACCACCGTGTTCCTGTGCCGGAGCTCACTGCAATGGAAGCAGCAGCCGTTGCAGTCGACACCGTGCACGGAAGAATCACGTTCTGCGCTGTCTACAGGCCTCCACGCGGTGCACTGGACGCAGAAGACGTAAACAAGCTCCTGTCCCTCCCAGGTAACATCATACTGGGAGGCGACTGGAACGCTAAGCACGCTGCCTGGAACAGCCGCGTCACTAACACCAGCGGTCGCCGGTTACAACGCGTGGTCGAACGACACGACGCGATAGCCGTGGGACCGTACGAACCGACCATCTACCCGGCAAGAGGGCGTGAGGACGTGCTGGATTTCATTATCCTTAAAGGAATCCGGCAACATGTGGCAGCCAGCACCCGGACGGCACTTTCCTCCGACCACCTGCCGGTAATCTTCACGCTCGACTCGGAGATAATGCCGATGCGACGACACGGACTCGACCTCAGGGGCATCAACTGGGAAGAGTACCGTGAAAACGTCGCAGAAGCACTGGAGACTATTCCCGACGTCGACGCTGAAGGTGCAGAGGTCGCACTGCAACACCTAACACAAGCCATCACGGAGGCAGCAACGGCCGCAACACCCGCCAGGCGCCAGGCGGCAGACGAGCACACGCCGCGCATACTGCCACGTCACATCAGGGACCAGATAGCTGCCAAAAACAGGCTACAACGGGAATGGCAGCTAACCAAGGACCCGAGGACGAAAAGGCAACTCAACAGGTTGCGCCGCCACATCAAGGCAGATGTAGACGCACACAGGAACGCCGAGTGGGCCGCCAAAATTGAAGGGCTGAACACCGAGGACGGGACGGCGTGGAAGTCAATGAAAAGCTTCCTCCGCCGCACTCAGCCCATCCCTCCTCTACAAGTGGGCAACAGATTTGTCAGCGAACCGGACGCCAAGGCAAACGCACTGGCGGACGCGTTCGCTGCAAATTTCACAACAATTGAAGAGCCCGTAGACGAGGAACACTTGCGCCTAGTAGCGGACCGCCTGCCTGTATTTCTCCGCGAACGCGCGGAGGACGACGAGATACAGCCCGTCTCGCCGGAAGAGGTCCAGCTGCAACTTCGCCACCTGCAACGCAAGAAAGCAGGCGGACCAGATAACGTCACCAACATGTTGCTGAAGCAGCTTCCCGACGCCGCAGCACACCATCTTGCGGCAATCTTTAACGGGATACTGCGCACCAGCGTATACCCATCTTGCTGGAAGCATGCGGAGGTAGTTGCTCTTCCCAAGCCAGGGAAGGACACTCGCTTGGCTAAAAACTACCGCCCCATCAGCCTCCTGCCAGCAACATCAAAGGTATTCGAAAGGCTCTACCTGGTCCGCCTGCTGGCCCACGTAAACGCCGAAGGACTTCTCCCCGACGAGCAGTTCGGTTTTCGTCGGGAGCACGCGACGACGCACCAGCTGCTGCGCCTGACGGAGGAAGCGTTCGGAGCCGTTGACCGACGTAAGTATTTCGGCGCTCTCTTGCTGGACGTGTCTCGTGCCTTTGACTCCGTGTGGCATGACGGCCTCCTGTACAAGCTTCTTGTGCAGGGGGTACCTGTGTCGCACGTGAGGCTCCTGCAGAGCTATCTGCAGGAAAGGACGTTTCACGTCCGCGCAGCCAGTGGAATTTCCACGGAGCGCCGAATACTTGCGGGTGTACCTCAAGGCTCGGTCATCGGTCCGACGCTGTACTCCCTCTACACCGCCGACCTGCCACGCACGAACCGCGTCCAGACGGCGCTTTATGCTGACGACACGGCGATCTACAGCAGCAGCTGGAGCGTCGACGTCCTGCAGCGGCGTCTACAGGCGGCCACCGACGAGCTCACCGAGTGGGCAAAGAAGTGGCGCCTCGCCTACAATGGCGAGAAGAGTCAGGCGATTATTATAGCTAGTCGCCCCTTCCGCCACGACGCGCCAACAGTATCGGTGTGTGGAGTGCCAGTCGAATGGAATGACACAGCCAAATACTTAGGCGTCACTTTAGACCGGCGGCTTACATGGCGGCAACATGTTGAAAACATCAGGGGCAAGGCGCTGGGTAGATTGAGGCTGCTCTACCCGGTGCTCAACCCCACGTCAACGCTGCCAGAAGACGTCGGTCTTACGCTGTACAAGGCCGCCATACGACCGCTGCTGGAATACGCAGCGGTCGTGTGGGGAAACACGGCCGATACAAACCTGAAGCGCCTGCAGACTATCCAAAACAGGGCGCTACGACTGGCACTTCACCTGCCCAAGGACTTCCCCACGGAGGAGCTTCACCGCGTCGCTGCCGTCCTACCTCTACGCCAGAGGTTTAAGGACGCAGCGACAACATTCTACGATAAAGCCGAGAGGTCGACCAACCAACTGGTAAGAAGACTCGGCAGCCGACCACACTGGCGGGCGTCATTACGCTGGCCAGACCTGCTGCGCCGGTAAGAGTGATGCAGCAACCTTAACAACATTTGTCCCCGTGCAGGACAGCTTAGGAAATCATACGCATACCCCATAACTTTCACAAACTTAATGTAGGAAAAATAGCGCTAGGCTATTAAAACCTACACCTTAACCATGTGGAACACACCAACACCGTTTCACACATTAGCACACAGGCGCGGGCCCGTTGTCAAGGCAGCACCGGACGCCGCGCCGCACCTAACCTCCACGCACGCCGCTCCGCTACCGCCAACGCTACCGCCATGGCCCGCACAAAGCAAACGGCCCGCAAGTCCACCGGCGGAAAGGCGCCGCGCAAACAGCTCGCCACCAAGGCGGCGAGGAAGAGCGCGCCCGCCACCGGAGGCGTCAAGAAGCCCCACCGCTACAGGCCGGGCACCGTCGCCCTGCGAGAAATCAGGCGCTACCAGAAGAGCACAGAGCTGCTCATCCGCAAGCTGCCATTCCAGCGCCTAGTGCGCGAGATCGCCCAGGACTTCAAGACCGACCTGCGCTTCCAGAGCTCCGCAGTCATGGCCCTGCAGGAGGCCAGCGAGGCCTACCTCGTCGGCCTCTTCGAAGACACCAACCTGTGCGCAATCCACGCCAAGCGCGTCACCATCATGCCCAAGGACATCCAGCTCGCGCGCCGCATCCGCGGCGAGCGCGCCTAAACCGCGCCGCGGCACCGCACCGCACAAACAAAAACGGCCCTTTTCAGGGCCACTAACATCTCTCCGTCGCGAGCAAACTTTGTCGGTCGCCTGCCTCTCGCCCCGCAACCCAAAAACAAAAACCACCACTTCCCGTCCGTCCGCCACACACACCCGCTCACTCTGCCTGCCTGCTAGCAGCGCGCAACAATCACACATCATCCCTCCCCGGCGCTCAAAGCGCACAATACCCAACGGCCGACGTCACACCGCACGGGTGGCTGGCCGGCCGCCGCTTTCGTTTCGAAAACAAAAAAAACCCGCACTCCACTCCGACGGCCAACGGCCAGGCAGGCGCGCTCGCTCGCTCTACACGCCACCGAAATCCCCGCCGACTCCTTCCACATCTCAACGTGCCCCCCGTTGCAAAACATAACACACACAAAGAAACAAAACAAAGACCAGACACGACTAGACAAGACACACATCCGAGAAGAACGAACGCAGGCAAGCCAACCAACGTATTCAAACAAAACAACGTGACAGAAAACCAACCGTCGGCCGCCGCCACAAACACGGCGACAATCAACCACGACAACAACAACACCGCTTACCGCTACCGCCGCCCACACCCGCCACCGACCCCCGCAATCAAACCACCACGGCACGCAAACAGCATCCCCACGGGCATACAGACAGACACCCACACCAAACGCAACACGACAATCAAAACCTTCCCCGACGTGCTTTGATGGCCCTGAGAAGGGCCGTTTTGGGCCGCGCGTCTCTTGCGCGCCACTAGACGACGACGGGGGGTGGGGACGACGGGGTCAAGCGCCAAACCCTTCCTTTCCCATCTCTTTCTCCTCTACTCTACTCTACTTCTTCTTCTTGGGCGAAGCCTTCGCCTTAGACGGCGTCGTCGCCTTCTTCGGGCGCGGCGCCTTCGGCTTCTTCGTCGGAACCTTGGCGGCCTTCTTCGCCTTCGACGGCGACTTGGCCTTGGCCGGCTTGGCCGCAGCCGCCTTCTTCGCACCCGCGGGAGCGGCCGACGCCGCAGACGCCTTCTTGGCGGCGCCCGCCTTCCGACCGGTCGCCGCCTTCACGCCACCAGCCTTCTTTGCGCCGGCCGCACGGGCGCCCTTCTTCTCCTTGCTGGCCGGAGCGGCGCGCTTCTTCTTGGCACCGCCAGCACGAGCCTTGCCGCCCTCGGCCGCCCCCCCGCCGCCGGCGCCGGCAAGCTTGAACGAGCCGGACGCGCCCTTCCCCTTCGTCTGCACCAGCTCGCCCGCCACGACGGCCGACTTGAGGTACTTCTTGATAAACGGCGCCAGCTTCTCCGCGTCCAGCTTGTAGTGCGCGGCTATGTACTTCTTGATCGCCTGCAGCGACGACCCGCCGCGCTCCTTCAGACTCTTGATGGCGGCCGTCACCATCTCAGAGGTGCGCGGGTGCGCAGGCTTGGCGCGCGGCTTCTTCGCAGACGACGCAGACTTGGCCTTCTTCGTAGTGCCGGTGGCGGCGGGTGCCGCAGCAGTCTCGTTCGTAGCCGCCTGATCTGCCATTTCGACGACGCGCGTAACACACAGCGAGAGCGAGAGCGAGAGCGAGCGGGACGGCAGGCACGCAAGCACAGCACAGCACGGCAGAGCAGAGCAGAGAATCACAAGGGCCCAGCCAGTGTCGCGGGCGGGCGCGGACGGCCGAGAGAGCGGCCGCCACTCTGCGCGCCGCCGCGCCGCGCCTCCCGCGCTTGCTACCGCCCAACGTCCGACAGCCTGTGCGGAGCAGCCCCAAAGCTGCGCCACAACCGCCCGCGCCTTTCAAACCACCGAGGATGGGGCTACACACAGCCACACCACAGTCGCCAACCAGTCGCCACGGCAGCGCCGCAAACCACGGCCAAACTGCAGCTACCGCGCGCTACAGCCTGGGTCGGCCCGCCGAGAATCGCCGCCCCCGCCCAAATGCCGCCCCCACAGCCCCAGCCGACGACCCGCCACAATGGCCAAACCTTCGGCAAAACTCCCACACCGTCGCCGCGGCAGCCCGGCCAGCGCGGCCGGCGCCACAGCCACACAAGCCGAGGCGTGCGGCGATGACGGCCGTGCAAACGCGCCTCCGCCGCCCCATCGCCTTCCGTCGCCCTCCCGCCGTTTCCCGATCGGCCCGCAGCCGTCGGGCCACATCGCGCGCCGTCCTCCTCCTCTCGCCCGCCAACATTCACAGCCGTTTCTCAACAATTGCCCGCCGCAAACGGACGCCGCCTGCGCAACAGGCGCCGCCGCCCCTCGCCGCTTCCGACCCAACCCCTCGACCGAGGCAAACCGCAATCCGAATCTACAGACCAACCCAATCTGCCGTCAGCACACACGACAGCCGACCTTACACGTTGCGCGTTACACATTACGTTTACACGTCTAGGTTAGGTTCGGTTAGGTTAGGTGGACGTGGGTTAGGTTAAGGGGACTTGGGTTAGGTTAAGCGTCAAACTTAGGTTAAGCATTCAAACACGTCAGGCGTCAGAGGTTAGGTTAGGTTAGGTTACGTTAGGTTACGTTACACGTTAGGTTAAGGGGTCAGTGCTAGGTTAAGAAGCGTCAAACGTAGGTTAAAAAAGCGTTCAAAACGTGAGGCGTGAGCCGCCGGACAGCTTACCTTACGTAGACGTTTGGGGCTCACAGGCTGAGCTCACCTCACCACACCACAGGTTAGGTTCGGTTCGGTTCGCTCGGCTCAGCGTAAAGCGCCGAGGTCAGGGTTACGTTCGTTCACCTTCGGGCGCCACACTTTCGGTTGAAAGGTCGCGACGGGACGACGTCGGCAGGCACCGCCGCAAACGGACAAAAACGTACAGACGACGTCGAAAACCGCCGACAGACGGGGGAGCAGCACGACCACGACCAGATACCGAGCGCGAACGAGACGCACGCGAACCACCCCCACCGGCCAAAGGGCACCACACAACAACCCAGAGCACCACGTGTCGACACCACAGCAACCCGCCGCTCACGCGACATGGCTGGCACCGAAGGGCAACCGCCCGCAACTGCGCTTTCCGCGCCGGCCCGGATGCACGTCGTGCTACAACAACACCACTACCGTACACAGCCGCTGTTCACAACATCACTATCATGCGCGCCCGCGGCTCGCCGCCGTCGCAGTCGCAGCCCCAACGCCAGCACTTTTGCACCACCATTCACACGCACCGCAACACAGCTCGCCGACACAGCCGAACAAAACAAACACCACACAACAACAGCAACAACGCCGCCGCCTCTACTCGTGCCGGCGACCCACCCCGCCGATGGCGCACCTTTCGCCAGCCGGCAATCGACACACACGCACGCACCCACCCACCCCCCGGGGCCCAGTGCAAAAAAAAACACACAAAAACAAAAACAAAAAAAAAACAACACAAACGACACGGGAAGCGCACACCGCCACTTCGCGCGCACGCCACCAACCAGTCGTCGTCTCAAAATAACAAACACAAACAAAATAAACTAACAACTAGGGCAACACAAAACAAAAACGCCTCGCACGAACCGCCCACAAAAAGGACAAGCACACGCACAGCCTCTGCTGACGACCACGACGCAGCGGCACGCTGCTCCTGTCCCGCGCCCCGCGCCCCGCGCCCCACTCGATTCACAACTCACGCGACACCGTCAACGACGGGCTCGCTTCCCGCAACCTACCACCTTTCCGCCACGACGCACAGCCCCAGCCCCACCCGACCCGACGACGCCCGTGGCAACGACTGCACTTTCACCACCGCCTCCCCCTTCCCCCCCAAAACACACACACACACACAGCCAGCCAAAAACGCACTCGCGACCCACACATGCACGTGCATCGGCACACGCCAACCAGTCAACGTCGACAACCACACGCAAGGCTCGAAACGAAACCGGCGTCCTTCCACGTTGCCATCAAGCTACCTACACGACACAAGACACAAGGAACAAACACAACAGCCGGCCCCACTAATTCCCACTCTCACGCCGCAAAAAGCACACCGAAACCGCCAAACGCACGCACATTCCCCTTCGCACTGACACCGACCGGCTCGCTACCACACACCTCTCGGCAGCCGTTTCACGCCAATTCGCCACACCGCCCACACAGTCGACAAGCGCCCGCCCTGTACGGCACACGCAACGACGCAGCGCAGCAAAGGGCGCCCGCAACACATACCTCTCCTCTCTCTCCCTCTCCGCCGCCCGACGCGCCAACCGCCACGCCACACCGCCAGCCACTCGCAAATTGTGCACTGCCACCAGCCACACGTCCAACACGCCGCGCCGCCTCCGGCCACCCGCCAGGGGGCGCTCACGTCCGCGACAACAGCGCGGCCCGCCGGGCCGAACCGAACCGAACCGAGCCGCCGCTGCTCTGCACTCGGCACGGCCACACCCTGCTGCAGACCGGGCTCGTCTCTCTGTACGCGTCTGCCTGCGCATCAACACAACACGACCTTTTTTTTTTTTTTCTCTCTACCGCCATCCCTTCTTCTCGCGTTTTACTCGTTGTTGCAGCAGCGGCGCACACCTACACATCCACAGCCCCAGCCGAGCCGAGCCGGCCTCACCTCAGGGCCCGCCGCCAGCGTCTCCTCCTCGGGCACAGGTGCGGTGCTGTGGCCGCCCATCCAACCGCATTGCTGGCCGTCCAGCCGCCAGGCGTTCCCACTGCCGCGAGCCACGCCGCGCACCGACCCTGCTGCAGAAAACGAAGCATAGCCAGAGACCGACCGATACACAAAGCAAGCCGTCGCCTCGCCTCTTGTCCTTCCTGCCTTCCTTTCGCCCCCCCCCCCCCTCCTTTTTTTTTTTTATTTTGTTTTCTTCTTTCTTTCTTTCTTTGGCCCTCTCTCCTTCCCGCCCCATGGCGGTTACGGCACCGCCTGCAGCGGCAGATTTTTTGCGCCCACACGCCTACTCCTACCACCATTAACCTTGCCCTGCCCATCAACGTCGCAGTCGAACCGACGCTTGCCAACACACTGCCCACGTTCCTTTCTCTTTTCGGCCTACGCCCATTACGCGCCGCCGCCACAGCACCTTCCCTTCCCACAACACACCGACGTCATCACACGCACCCACAAACAGGGGCCACGACCGTGTTCCTCGCCCACTCCCATCCCGCACGGTACGCACATTCCCAACTACTACCGCGCACCCTCCCTTTCCAATCTGTGTGTCTCTGTGTCTGTGTCCTGTGTCCTGTCCGCGCGTGACGCCTCTCAACATCCGCCGTCCCCCGTCCCGTTTTCGCCCCCATGCCGTCGTCGCGCCGCCTCCTCCCCGTCCACCGCCGCCCCTGTCCGCCCCGCACCACACCATACACCGCTGCTTGTCCCGGCCGTTGCCACCAAAGGCGCCGACCGCAAACGCGCCACGCCGCAGCCCCCGTGCGTCTCGCTCGCTTGCATCTCCGTGCCGACGCTGCCTCTCTTCCCGCTCGCACTCGACCTCGACAACACAGTCTTTGGCTCCGCCACTGCGTGTTCCGGTGGTACGCACGCTGCAACACGTATGTATTCGTTACCAGAGCGATGGCGAGGCATGACAGCATCTCTGTCTGACCAGAGAGTTATTTATCGTTGCTAGTCGGCGCTTGGACCGCGCCAGACGACAGTAGTGGCACGCACCGGGTCGCCAGGAACAGTTGTTATATATATTGTAGCGCGAGTCGGGAGAGGTAGTAGTCGGTCGACAGTAGTAGCGGGTGGACGGTTGTACTGAGCGGGCGTCGGCGGCGTGCTCTGCTCGTCTCGCGACTCTGGTCACGGTTCGGGACGATGTATAGTATATTGTGTTATAATCAAAAGGTAGTGTGAAGCTGCATTGCGCAAATCTGATAACGTATGTTCATTGTACTTATTTTGTTCAACAACAAAAGCCCCACTATTACTTTTTTCTAAAGCAACTTTTGTCTTTTAACGAAAAACATTCACTTTTTAAAGACTACTTCCTATGGCATTTCCCTCCAAGGAGTGCAATTAATTACCAGCCAGCACTCATTCATTGCACACAGCTGTGTAAGGGGTATCTACAATTGAGGAGCGGATATAAATGCAACTTTTTTGTTTTTTTTTTTTTTTTGTGTGTTGTAACCTCCCCGCAAAATTTAAAATAATGGACAATGTTATTTACGGATGCTAATGGACATTGCGCTAATTGTAACCTCGCCCACAATGAGAGGTATTGAAAATGGCAACAAAAATGTGAAATTCGCAATCCGACTCAAATATAAATTCTTCACAACATTTAAAGTCCGTTCAGTGACAAGAAACTTCAATTGAGCCGAAATATCGGTCTTTGGCCCTGTGCAAAACAATCAGAATTAAAGTCTTACCTCAGAATAAATGGATGTCACATTTCTGCTCTTGTTGTTGCGCAGCGCTTGGAGGAACTGCATTGCAAATAATAATATTCTCTTTTTTTGTGATTTTAGTGAAATTTTTCTTCAAAGAAGTGGAATGAAATGGGAAGTGCAACGAACTCTTTAGTTCAATAAAACATTACATTTTTGAAAAATGCTTTTGAAATAAAAATTATTTTTGGGGAACTTGTTGGAGAATTAATTACAATAAATATAATTTTTCATTATCTAATGATTATATTAATTAACAGTATACCTCCTTCACCATCTTGACCAGTGTTGCCGACCGCCTACATCACACAACCGCACTCGGCTGCTACTACTGACCGACCGCTCTGCATGACGACTATTAGCGTACTGCACGCGACGACTACTGACAGAGTACAGCCCTCAACTAGACAGAGCTACAGACTCGCAACGACTGACTGACTGACTGACTGACTGACTGACTGACTGAGAACCGCTCGCAACACTCGCGCGGTCCAGCGCAAACTCTCTGGTCACAGATGCTACAATGTCTCGCCATCGCTGCTATGTTACATACGTGTTTCAGTGTCTTTTTCATTGGGGTAACGATCTTTGGCTCTTTTTATTCTGAATACAGGGCCAAAGGTCAACGCTGCTGCCCTTATACAATTTATCAGGTTCCATTATGTCTGTTGCAATGTTACATACGGTTCATTCTTTCATTAATATTATCGTTGGGTTTGTTTTGTAGGGACGTTAACATTCTGGCACATTTTTATTATCATCGGACTCTCTGCTATTTGTGCAGGGAGGTTATACCTGGGTCCATTTCCATTTCCATTTCCATTTACATTTTAATATTGATAGACTTTTTGTTTTCTTTTTTTGTTTCTTGTTGTTTTTCCTTCTTTTTTCTTGTTGTTTTTTTTTCTTTCTTTTTTTTTGTTTTGTTTTGTTTTTCCCGCTCTCACCACCACCGCCGCATCACGCCTTCCGTTTTCTTCTTGGTTTCTTTTCTGTTCTTCAACTGCTTCAACATCACCGCGCCCCATTTCCACACCACAGCCATCAGCCTCCAAGACGGGCAGGCGCAGTGTGCCATTTCCGGCGCACAAGCACACCCGTACGGTACTCTCCTCGCCCCCACGCCACCAACAACACAGCGACCACGCGGCTTTCAGGCATGGCATGGCACGGCACGGCACGGCACCGGCGAAATGCGCCGCCCCCGCCCCTCCGCGCATCCGTCCGTCTCGCCACGTTCACTGACAGCCGCGTCTGCGGCTACACCACGACAACCACAACACAACACCGCTCCCCTCCCTGGCAACTCATTGTTTTTCTCCTCCTCTTTTGCACAAACCACAACGCCGAGCACAGGCGCAAGCCACCCACACCGCGCCCCTCCCCGTCCCGTCTTTGGCCGCCGCTCCTCGTTTCCTCGTTTGCCCCCTCCCATCTCCCGAAATGCCATGCCAGCAGCGTTACGCATGCCCCTCCCCTGTCCACACAACACTACCGCCAAACGAACAGCCTTCCGGGCCACATGCAGGGCACGCCCACCTCCAAACACTGCCAATTCACGGACGCACGCACGCACACACACACACACACACACACACACACACACACACACACACACACACACACTTTCCCGACACCTTTCTGTACGGAGGGTGCGTCATCTCGACCGTGACAGAGTGACGCCAACTATCGACGATCCATTTCCCCCCACTGGTAAAACACGTCCACTAACACCTACATACATCATTCAAGTACACAGACAATAGCATACACACAATGGGAGGGCACACGAACATGGACGGCACGGCACTGTCACACACTCTTCCTCAGAACCAACCATACCAACAAACGTTACGTACAACCGGGAAAGCGAAAGCGAAAGCAAAAGCAAAAAGCAAAGGCCAATGCAGCCGTCAAAGGTAACGTTCACCACGGCAGACACTTGCAGCCGCGCCGCCGTTAAACGCATTTCAGTGCGGCTCCAATACGCCTCCGACACGGGAACGTTCCGTTGCTCTACGAATGCGTTTCTCCCCTTTTTCCCTTCCTCTCTCTTTTGCCCCCCCCCCCTCTGTCCTTTCCTCCTGCACTCTTGCCTCCTTCCTCACGTTCTGCCCAGACATTCGACCGATCAAAGTCAACCTGTCGTTACCGTTCTCAGCGCGACGGTGTACAACAGTATGACGGGTGTGCCCACGACTTCGGTTCAGTTGCGTGACGCCGGTCTATCGCGCCGATCGACAGTTACTCAGGGGGGCGACGGATCGGACCACGTCACCGACACACAAAACACTTTCAAACAAACAAATACATACCGGATGGACACAGACAAACACGTGTACAGACATTCGCCAAAAACGGCCGCCGCCGCCGCCGCCGTCGTCTAGCGTCGCGCTTACTGTACTGCACTGGACACGCGTGCATCTTGAATGACGACATCGGTGTGCGTGCGTCGTACGCAATCAGTCAGACACGGCTATCAAAAATCAGAGTCGAATGGTACATCATCGTGCGTGTCGCCGTACACGTACAGTACAATGCAACAACAATGCGTCTTCATGGCACGTTCATTTCAACGTCACTCACACACCTCCACGCTGCAGTTACGTCGCACCATTGTCAAACTCGGCGTACAGCAAAGGGAATAGTGGGCGGCAAACAAAAACCACAAAAAAAAAACAACATTTCACATTTCACCCTCGCCATGTATGATGTGCAAAAAACAAACCCGCAAACGGCCGTCGTTACGGTGACACAAAAGTCGGCGATCGCACTGTCCCCCCTCGCAGACAGGTAACACACACACCAACAACACCAAATGGGTCAAAAACCACGCCAACGAGGCGTGCCACCATTCCACGCCACGGCGACCAACCTCGTGGCCGTACCCCGCGCAACACGCTTTGACGCGCCCCCCCACCCACAATCAAAATGCACACATACATCACAGCCGTCCACACAAACAACAACAACAATTCCGCCCTTCCCGCAAAAGGCAAGTTGGTGGCCCTGAAAAGGGCCGTTTTGCCGCTCTCGCAACGGAGGAGCATTCTCTCTCCATCCTTCCTTCCGTTCCAGAGCCACCTCCTTACTTGGAGCTCGTGTACTTGGTCACCGCCTTCGTGCCCTCGCTCACGGCGTGCTTGGCCAGCTCGCCAGGCAGCAACAGCCGCACAGCGGTCTGGATCTCGCGGGACGTGATGGTCGAGCGCTTGTTGTAGTGCGCCAGGCGAGAAGCCTCGGCCGCAATGCGCTCGAAAATGTCGTTCACGAAGCTGTTCATGATGCTCATCGCCTTCGACGAGATGCCCGTGTCAGGGTGCACCTGCTTCAGCACCTTGTAGATGTAGATGGCATAGCTCTCCTTCCTCTTGCGCTTCTTCTTCTTGTCGCCCTTCGAAATGTTCTTCTGCGCCTTGCCAGCCTTCTTGGCGGCCTTCCCGCTAGTCTTGGGCGGCATCTCGAACCAACGTACGGCGGCAGCAGCAACACCAGTAGCAAGCGCTCCGCTCTAGTCAGCGTCTCCCCACACAGTGGCACCCGCCGCCAGCCGCCGCCGCACCTTTACCAGCTCGCCCTGTTGCGGCCGCCGACCAATGGGGCGCGCGCGCAACCGGCCGCCGCACCCGAGCCCATAAAGCACCCCCACCCCGGCTGCGCCGGCACGCACTCCGCTGCTCGACTCGCTGCCGCTCGCACCGGTCGTTTTCGTTTCCTTCTCGTGTGCACCGTCGCTAGCCCATCGCCATGTCCGGACGCGGAAAGGGAGGCAAAGTCAAGGGCAAGTCAAAGTCCCGCTCAAGCAGGGCTGGGCTCCAGTTCCCGGTCGGCAGAATCCACCGCCTCCTGCGCAAGGGAAACTACGCAGAGCGCGTCGGCGCCGGGGCGCCCGTCTACCTCGCCGCCGTCATGGAGTACCTCGCGGCTGAGGTGCTCGAGCTGGCCGGAAACGCGGCCCGCGACAACAAGAAGACGCGCATCATCCCGCGCCACCTGCAGCTTGCCATCCGCAACGACGAGGAGCTCAACAAGCTCCTGTCGGGCGTCACCATCGCACAGGGTGGTGTCCTACCCAACATCCAGGCCGTCCTGCTGCCAAAGAAGACCGAGAAGAAGGCCTAAAGGAGGCCAGGCAATCGCAGCGCCGCGTGCTCCCCTGCACGCAACGCGCTTTGCCGGCTCGGCTCGGCCCGGCCCACAACAATCGGCCCTTTTCAGGGCCACCACACAAACCTACGTCCAAAGCAAAATTTCAGTCGTCCTCGCCGCACCTTGTTTTGTTTCAACTTTGCACTTTCACAGCACAGCCGCCGCCGGCGCACGTCCGCCATCTTGTCGTCCACACAGCCCGCACACACACACACACACACACACACACACACACACACACACACACACATTTTGCACGGTCGCAGAGTCGCCTTCCAAACGACAACGGCAGCAATAATGACCATTGTTAAAGGGAGGCGTGTCGACACACCGCCCTCCACTCCCGCGCGCAACGGCCGTCGACACGAACGAAACAGCTGATCCGGCCGCCTATGCCCACACGCCTTGCCTCGGAAACCCCAACGCCGCCGCAAACACACAGAGCCAAACCACGCAAGCAAATAATTACCGCCTCTCTCGCACAACAACACACAGCCCGCCATCTCCGTCGCGATCGATACAAAGACACACAATAACAAACACAAACGAAGCAGCTCCACACACAGCCAGCCACATGACACGTTTCCTTTCCTTCTCCCCTCCCAGCCACATCACGTCGCTCAAACGGAAAGAAAGAAAGAAACAAACAAACAAACAAACAAACAAACAAACGAACAACACAGCGCACACACACGCAGCAACAACAACAACAACAACACAGACTCTTTCGCACTTTTCAACTTCCGAACAGTGTGGTGGCCCTGAAAAGGGCCGTTTTCTAGTCTCTCCCACCCACAAGCACGGCCGCGGGAAGGCCAGCGCCCGCTGCGACGCAGCCTAACCGCCGAAACCGTACAGGGTGCGCCCCTGCCTCTTCAGGGCGTACACCACGTCCATGGCCGTCACAGTCTTGCGCTTGGCGTGCTCAGTGTACGTCACCGCGTCGCGGATCACGTTCTCCAGGAACACCTTCAGCACCCCGCGGGTCTCCTCGTAGATCAGACCAGAGATGCGCTTCACGCCGCCCCTGCGAGCCAGGCGGCGGATGGCGGGCTTCGTGATGCCCTGGATGTTGTCGCGCAACACCTTGCGGTGCCGCTTGGCGCCACCCTTGCCGAGCCCCTTTCCTCCCTTGCCGCGGCCTGTCATCCTTCCTTCCTCGGGCAAAGCAAAACGTGCACAAACAGCAGCTGCAGCGGCTGGCGAGTCGGCTACGGTCTGCGCCCAGCGCGCCCGCCGCCCCCCTATATAGACTCTGGCCCGCCCTCCCCCCACCACGCGCAACCGAGGGCATATAAGCGCAGCACGGAGGCGCGCGGGCCCGTTGTCAAGGCAGCACCGGACGCCGCGCCGCACCTAACCTCCACGCACGCCGCTCCGCTACCGCCAACGCTACCGCCATGGCCCGCACAAAGCAAACGGCCCGCAAGTCCACCGGCGGAAAGGCGCCGCGCAAACAGCTCGCCACCAAGGCGGCGAGGAAGAGCGCGCCCGCCACCGGAGGCGTCAAGAAGCCCCACCGCTACAGGCCGGGCACCGTCGCCCTGCGAGAAATCAGGCGCTACCAGAAGAGCACAGAGCTGCTCATCCGCAAGCTGCCATTCCAGCGCCTAGTGCGCGAGATCGCCCAGGACTTCAAGACCGACCTGCGCTTCCAGAGCTCCGCAGTCATGGCCCTGCAGGAGGCCAGCGAGGCCTACCTCGTCGGCCTCTTCGAAGACACCAACCTGTGCGCAATCCACGCCAAGCGCGTCACCATCATGCCCAAGGACATCCAGCTCGCGCGCCGCATCCGCGGCGAGCGCGCCTAAACCGCGCCGCGGCACCGCACCGCACAAACAAAAACGGCCCTTTTCAGGGCCACTAACATCTCTCCGTCGCGAGCAAACTTTGTCGGTCGCCTGCCTCTCGCCCCGCAACCCAAAAACAAAAACCACCACTTCCCGTCCGTCCGCCACACACACCCGCTCACTCTGCCTGCCTGCTAGCAGCGCGCAACAATCACACATCATCCCTCCCCGGCGCTCAAAGCGCACAATACCCAACGGCCGACGTCACACCGCACGGGTGGCTGGCCGGCCGCCGCTTTCGTTTCGAAAACAAAAAAAACCCGCACTCCACTCCGACGGCCAACGGCCAGGCAGGCGCGCTCGCTCGCTCTACACGCCACCGAAATCCCCGCCGACTCCTTCCACATCTCAACGTGCCCCCCGTTGCAAAACATAACACACACAAAGAAACAAAACAAAGACCAGACACGACTAGACAAGACACACATCCGAGAAGAACGAACGCAGGCAAGCCAACCAACGTATTCAAACAAAACAACGTGACAGAAAACCAACCGTCGGCCGCCGCCACAAACACGGCGACAATCAACCACGACAACAACAACACCGCTTACCGCTACCGCCGCCCACACCCGCCACCGACCCCCGCAATCAAACCACCACGGCACGCAAACAGCATCCCCACGGGCATACAGACAGACACCCACACCAAACGCAACACGACAATCAAAACCTTCCCCGACGTGCTTTGATGGCCCTGAGAAGGGCCGTTTTGGGCCGCGCGTCTCTTGCGCGCCACTAGACGACGACGGGGGGTGGGGACGACGGGGTCAAGCGCCAAACCCTTCCTTTCCCATCTCTTTCTCCTCTACTCTACTCTACTTCTTCTTCTTGGGCGAAGCCTTCGCCTTAGACGGCGTCGTCGCCTTCTTCGGGCGCGGCGCCTTCGGCTTCTTCGTCGGAACCTTGGCGGCCTTCTTCGCCTTCGACGGCGACTTGGCCTTGGCCGGCTTGGCCGCAGCCGCCTTCTTCGCACCCGCGGGAGCGGCCGACGCCGCAGACGCCTTCTTGGCGGCGCCCGCCTTCCGACCGGTCGCCGCCTTCACGCCACCAGCCTTCTTTGCGCCGGCCGCACGGGCGCCCTTCTTCTCCTTGCTGGCCGGAGCGGCGCGCTTCTTCTTGGCACCGCCAGCACGAGCCTTGCCGCCCTCGGCCGCCCCCCCGCCGCCGGCGCCGGCAAGCTTGAACGAGCCGGACGCGCCCTTCCCCTTCGTCTGCACCAGCTCGCCCGCCACGACGGCCGACTTGAGGTACTTCTTGATAAACGGCGCCAGCTTCTCCGCGTCCAGCTTGTAGTGCGCGGCTATGTACTTCTTGATCGCCTGCAGCGACGACCCGCCGCGCTCCTTCAGACTCTTGATGGCGGCCGTCACCATCTCAGAGGTGCGCGGGTGCGCAGGCTTGGCGCGCGGCTTCTTCGCAGACGACGCAGACTTGGCCTTCTTCGTAGTGCCGGTGGCGGCGGGTGCCGCAGCAGTCTCGTTCGTAGCCGCCTGATCTGCCATTTCGACGACGCGCGTAACACACAGCGAGAGCGAGAGCGAGAGCGAGCGGGACGGCAGGCACGCAAGCACAGCACAGCACGGCAGAGCAGAGCAGAGAATCACAAGGGCCCAGCCAGTGTCGCGGGCGGGCGCGGACGGCCGAGAGAGCGGCCGCCACTCTGCGCGCCGCCGCGCCGCGCCTCCCGCGCTTGCTACCGCCCAACGTCCGACAGCCTGTGCGGAGCAGCCCCAAAGCTGCGCCACAACCGCCCGCGCCTTTCAAACCACCGAGGATGGGGCTACACACAGCCACACCACAGTCGCCAACCAGTCGCCACGGCAGCGCCGCAAACCACGGCCAAACTGCAGCTACCGCGCGCTACAGCCTGGGTCGGCCCGCCGAGAATCGCCGCCCCCGCCCAAATGCCGCCCCCACAGCCCCAGCCGACGACCCGCCACAATGGCCAAACCTTCGGCAAAACTCCCACACCGTCGCCGCGGCAGCCCGGCCAGCGCGGCCGGCGCCACAGCCACACAAGCCGAGGCGTGCGGCGATGACGGCCGTGCAAACGCGCCTCCGCCGCCCCATCGCCTTCCGTCGCCCTCCCGCCGTTTCCCGATCGGCCCGCAGCCGTCGGGCCACATCGCGCGCCGTCCTCCTCCTCTCGCCCGCCAACATTCACAGCCGTTTCTCAACAATTGCCCGCCGCAAACGGACGCCGCCTGCGCAACAGGCGCCGCCGCCCCTCGCCGCTTCCGACCCAACCCCTCGACCGAGGCAAACCGCAATCCGAATCTACAGACCAACCCAATCTGCCGTCAGCACACACGACAGCCGACCTTACACGTTGCGCGTTACACATTACGTTTACACGTCTAGGTTAGGTTCGGTTAGGTTAGGTGGACGTGGGTTAGGTTAAGGGGACTTGGGTTAGGTTAAGCGTCAAACTTAGGTTAAGCATTCAAACACGTCAGGCGTCAGAGGTTAGGTTAGGTTAGGTTACGTTAGGTTACGTTACACGTTAGGTTAAGGGGTCAGTGCTAGGTTAAGAAGCGTCAAACGTAGGTTAAAAAAGCGTTCAAAACGTGAGGCGTGAGCCGCCGGACAGCTTACCTTACGTAGACGTTTGGGGCTCACAGGCTGAGCTCACCTCACCACACCACAGGTTAGGTTCGGTTCGGTTCGCTCGGCTCAGCGTAAAGCGCCGAGGTCAGGGTTACGTTCGTTCACCTTCGGGCGCCACACTTTCGGTTGAAAGGTCGCGACGGGACGACGTCGGCAGGCACCGCCGCAAACGGACAAAAACGTACAGACGACGTCGAAAACCGCCGACAGACGGGGGAGCAGCACGACCACGACCAGATACCGAGCGCGAACGAGACGCACGCGAACCACCCCCACCGGCCAAAGGGCACCACACAACAACCCAGAGCACCACGTGTCGACACCACAGCAACCCGCCGCTCACGCGACATGGCTGGCACCGAAGGGCAACCGCCCGCAACTGCGCTTTCCGCGCCGGCCCGGATGCACGTCGTGCTACAACAACACCACTACCGTACACAGCCGCTGTTCACAACATCACTATCATGCGCGCCCGCGGCTCGCCGCCGTCGCAGTCGCAGCCCCAACGCCAGCACTTTTGCACCACCATTCACACGCACCGCAACACAGCTCGCCGACACAGCCGAACAAAACAAACACCACACAACAACAGCAACAACGCCGCCGCCTCTACTCGTGCCGGCGACCCACCCCGCCGATGGCGCACCTTTCGCCAGCCGGCAATCGACACACACGCACGCACCCACCCACCCCCCGGGGCCCAGTGCAAAAAAAAACACACAAAAACAAAAACAAAAAAAAAACAACACAAACGACACGGGAAGCGCACACCGCCACTTCGCGCGCACGCCACCAACCAGTCGTCGTCTCAAAATAACAAACACAAACAAAATAAACTAACAACTAGGGCAACACAAAACAAAAACGCCTCGCACGAACCGCCCACAAAAAGGACAAGCACACGCACAGCCTCTGCTGACGACCACGACGCAGCGGCACGCTGCTCCTGTCCCGCGCCCCGCGCCCCGCGCCCCACTCGATTCACAACTCACGCGACACCGTCAACGACGGGCTCGCTTCCCGCAACCTACCACCTTTCCGCCACGACGCACAGCCCCAGCCCCACCCGACCCGACGACGCCCGTGGCAACGACTGCACTTTCACCACCGCCTCCCCCTTCCCCCCCAAAACACACACACACACACAGCCAGCCAAAAACGCACTCGCGACCCACACATGCACGTGCATCGGCACACGCCAACCAGTCAACGTCGACAACCACACGCAAGGCTCGAAACGAAACCGGCGTCCTTCCACGTTGCCATCAAGCTACCTACACGACACAAGACACAAGGAACAAACACAACAGCCGGCCCCACTAATTCCCACTCTCACGCCGCAAAAAGCACACCGAAACCGCCAAACGCACGCACATTCCCCTTCGCACTGACACCGACCGGCTCGCTACCACACACCTCTCGGCAGCCGTTTCACGCCCCAATTCGCCACACCGCCCACACAGTCGACAAGCGCCCGCCCTGTACGGCACACGCAACGACGCAGCGCAGCAAAGGGCGCCCGCAACACATACCTCTCCTCTCTCTCCCTCTCCGCCGCCCGACGCGCCAACCGCCACGCCACACCGCCAGCCACTCGCAAATTGTGCACTGCCACCAGCCACACGTCCAACACGCCGCGCCGCCTCCGGCCACCCGCCAGGGGGCGCTCACGTCCGCGACAACAGCGCGGCCCGCCGGGCCGAACCGAACCGAACCGAGCCGCCGCTGCTCTGCACTCGGCACGGCCACACCCTGCTGCAGACCGGGCTCGTCTCTCTGTACGCGTCTGCCTGCGCATCAACACAACACGACCTTTTTTTTTTTTTTCTCTCTACCGCCATCCCTTCTTCTCGCGTTTTACTCGTTGTTGCAGCAGCGGCGCACACCTACACATCCACAGCCCCAGCCGAGCCGAGCCGGCCTCACCTCAGGGCCCGCCGCCAGCGTCTCCTCCTCGGGCACAGGTGCGGTGCTGTGGCCGCCCATCCAACCGCATTGCTGGCCGTCCAGCCGCCAGGCGTTCCCACTGCCGCGAGCCACGCCGCGCACCGACCCTGCTGCAGAAAACGAAGCATAGCCAGAGACCGACCGATACACAAAGCAAGCCGTCGCCTCGCCTCTTGTCCTTCCTGCCTTCCTTTCGCCCCCCCCCCCCTCCTTTTTTTTTTTTATTTTGTTTTCTTCTTTCTTTCTTTCTTTGGCCCTCTCTCCTTCCCGCCCCATGGCGGTTACGGCACCGCCTGCAGCGGCAGATTTTTTGCGCCCACACGCCTACTCCTACCACCATTAACCTTGCCCTGCCCATCAACGTCGCAGTCGAACCGACGCTTGCCAACACACTGCCCACGTTCCTTTCTCTTTTCGGCCTACGCCCATTACGCGCCGCCGCCACAGCACCTTCCCTTCCCACAACACACCGACGTCATCACACGCACCCACAAACAGGGGCCACGACCGTGTTCCTCGCCCACTCCCATCCCGCACGGTACGCACATTCCCAACTACTACCGCGCACCCTCCCTTTCCAATCTGTGTGTCTCTGTGTCTGTGTCCTGTGTCCTGTCCGCGCGTGACGCCTCTCAACATCCGCCGTCCCCCGTCCCGTTTTCGCCCCCATGCCGTCGTCGCGCCGCCTCCTCCCCGTCCACCGCCGCCCCTGTCCGCCCCGCACCACACCATACACCGCTGCTTGTCCCGGCCGTTGCCACCAAAGGCGCCGACCGCAAACGCGCCACGCCGCAGCCCCCGTGCGTCTCGCTCGCTTGCATCTCCGTGCCGACGCTGCCTCTCTTCCCGCTCGCACTCGACCTCGACAACACAGTCTTTGGCTCCGCCACTGCGTGTTCCGGTGGTACGCACGCTGCAACACGTATGTATTCGTTACCAGAGCGATGGCGAGGCATGACAGCATCTCTGTCTGACCAGAGAGTTATTTATCGTTGCTAGTCGGCGCTTGGACCGCGCCAGACGACAGTAGTGGCACGCACCGGGTCGCCAGGAACAGTTGTTATATATATTGTAGCGCGAGTCGGGAGAGGTAGTAGTCGGTCGACAGTAGTAGCGGGTGGACGGTTGTACTGAGCGGGCGTCGGCGGCGTGCTCTGCTCGTCTCGCGACTCTGGTCACGGTTCGGGACGATGTATAGTATATTGTGTTATAATCAAAAGGTAGTGTGAAGCTGCATTGCGCAAATCTGATAACGTATGTTCATTGTACTTATTTTGTTCAACAACAAAAGCCCCACTATTACTTTTTTCTAAAGCAACTTTTGTCTTTTAACGAAAAACATTCACTTTTTAAAGACTACTTCCTATGGCATTTCCCTCCAAGGAGTGCAATTAATTACCAGCCAGCACTCATTCATTGCACACAGCTGTGTAAGGGGTATCTACAATTGAGGAGCGGATATAAATGCAACTTTTTTGTTTTTTTTTTTTTTTTTGTGTGTTGTAACCTCCCCGCAAAATTTAAAATAATGGACAATGTTATTTACGGATGCTAATGGACATTGCGCTAATTGTAACCTCGCCCACAATGAGAGGTATTGAAAATGGCAACAAAAATGTGAAATTCGCAATCCGACTCAAATATAAATTCTTCACAACATTTAAAGTCCGTTCAGTGACAAGAAACTTCAATTGAGCCGAAATATCGGTCTTTGGCCCTGTGCAAAACAATCAGAATTAAAGTCTTACCTCAGAATAAATGGATGTCACTCAGAATAAATGGATGTCACATTTCTGCTCTTGTTGTTGCGCAGCGCTTGGAGGAACTGCATTGCAAATAATAATATTCTCTTTTTTTGTGATTTTAGTGAAATTTTTCTTCAAAGAAGTGGAATGAAATGGGAAGTGCAACGAACTCTTTAGTTCAATAAAACATTACATTTTTGAAAAATGCTTTTGAAATAAAAATTATTTTTGGGGAACTTGTTGGAGAATTAATTACAATAAATATAATTTTTCATTATCTAATGATTATATTAATTAACAGTATACCTCCTTCACCATCTTGACCAGTGTTGCCGACCGCCTACATCACACAACCGCACTCGGCTGCTACTACTGACCGACCGCTCTGCATGACGACTATTAGCGTACTGCACGCGACGACTACTGACAGAGTACAGCCCTCAACTAGACAGAGCTACAGACTCGCAACGACTGACTGACTGACTGACTGACTGACTGACTGACTGAGAACCGCTCGCAACACTCGCGCGGTCCAGCGCAAACTCTCTGGTCACAGATGCTACAATGTCTCGCCATCGCTGCTATGTTACATACGTGTTTCAGTGTCTTTTTCATTGGGGTAACGATCTTTGGCTCTTTTTATTCTGAATACAGGGCCAAAGGTCAACGCTGCTGCCCTTATACAATTTATCAGGTTCCATTATGTCTGTTGCAATGTTACATACGGTTCATTCTTTCATTAATATTATCGTTGGGTTTGTTTTGTAGGGACGTTAACATTCTGGCACATTTTTATTATCATCGGACTCTCTGCTATTTGTGCAGGGAGGTTATACCTGGGTCCATTTCCATTTCCATTTCCATTTACATTTTAATATTGATAGACTTTTTGTTTTCTTTTTTTGTTTCTTGTTGTTTTTCCTTCTTTTTTCTTGTTGTTTTTTTTTCTTTCTTTTTTTTTGTTTTGTTTTGTTTTTCCCGCTCTCACCACCACCGCCGCATCACGCCTTCCGTTTTCTTCTTGGTTTCTTTTCTGTTCTTCAACTGCTTCAACATCACCGCGCCCCATTTCCACACCACAGCCATCAGCCTCCAAGACGGGCAGGCGCAGTGTGCCATTTCCGGCGCACAAGCACACCCGTACGGTACTCTCCTCGCCCCCACGCCACCAACAACACAGCGACCACGCGGCTTTCAGGCATGGCATGGCACGGCACGGCACGGCACCGGCGAAATGCGCCGCCCCCGCCCCTCCGCGCATCCGTCCGTCTCGCCACGTTCACTGACAGCCGCGTCTGCGGCTACACCACGACAACCACAACACAACACCGCTCCCCTCCCTGGCAACTCATTGTTTTTCTCCTCCTCTTTGCACAGGCGCAAGCCACCCACACCGCGCCCCTCCCCGTCCCGTCTTTGGCCGCCGCTCCTCGTTTCCTCGTTTGCCCCCTCCCATCTCCCGAAATGCCATGCCAGCAGCGTTACGCATGCCCCTCCCCTGTCCACACAACACTACCGCCAAACGAACAGCCTTCCGGGCCACATGCAGGGCACGCCCACCTCCAAACACTGCCAATTCACGGACGCACGCACGCACACACACACACACACACACACACACACACACACACACACACACACACACACACTTTCCCGACACCTTTCTGTACGGAGGGTGCGTCATCTCGACCGTGACAGAGTGACGCCAACTATCGACGATCCATTTCCCCCCACTGGTAAAACACGTCCACTAACACCTACATACATCATTCAAGTACACAGACAATAGCATACACACAATGGGAGGGCACACGAACATGGACGGCACGGCACTGTCACACACTCTTCCTCAGAACCAACCATACCAACAAACGTTACGTACAACCGGGAAAGCGAAAGCGAAAGCAAAAGCAAAAAGCAAAGGCCAATGCAGCCGTCAAAGGTAACGTTCACCACGGCAGACACTTGCAGCCGCGCCGCCGTTAAACGCATTTCAGTGCGGCTCCAATACGCCTCCGACACGGGAACGTTCCGTTGCTCTACGAATGCGTTTCTCCCCTTTTTCCCTTCCTCTCTCTTTTGCCCCCCCCCCCTCTGTCCTTTCCTCCTGCACTCTTGCCTCCTTCCTCACGTTCTGCCCAGACATTCGACCGATCAAAGTCAACCTGTCGTTACCGTTCTCAGCGCGACGGTGTACAACAGTATGACGGGTGTGCCCACGACTTCGGTTCAGTTGCGTGACGCCGGTCTATCGCGCCGATCGACAGTTACTCAGGGGGGCGACGGATCGGACCACGTCACCGACACACAAAACACTTTCAAACAAACAAATACATACCGGATGGACACAGACAAACACGTGTACAGACATTCGCCAAAAACGGCCGCCGCCGCCGCCGCCGTCGTCTAGCGTCGCGCTTACTGTACTGCACTGGACACGCGTGCATCTTGAATGACGACATCGGTGTGCGTGCGTCGTACGCAATCAGTCAGACACGGCTATCAAAAATCAGAGTCGAATGGTACATCATCGTGCGTGTCGCCGTACACGTACAGTACAATGCAACAACAATGCGTCTTCATGGCACGTTCATTTCAACGTCACTCACACACCTCCACGCTGCAGTTACGTCGCACCATTGTCAAACTCGGCGTACAGCAAAGGGAATAGTGGGCGGCAAACAAAAACCACAAAAAAAAACAACATTTCACATTTCACCCTCGCCATGTATGATGTGCAAAAAACAAACCCGCAAACGGCCGTCGTTACGGTGACACAAAAGTCGGCGATCGCACTGTCCCCCCTCGCAGACAGGTAACACACACACCAACAACACCAAATGGGTCAAAAACCACGCCAACGAGGCGTGCCACCATTCCACGCCACGGCGACCAACCTCGTGGCCGTACCCCGCGCAACACGCTTTGACGCGCCCCCCCACCCACAATCAAAATGCACACATACATCACAGCCGTCCACACAAACAACAACAACAATTCCGCCCTTCCCGCAAAAGGCAAGTTGGTGGCCCTGAAAAGGGCCGTTTTGCCGCTCTCGCAACGGAGGAGCATTCTCTCTCCATCCTTCCTTCCGTTCCAGAGCCACCTCCTTACTTGGAGCTCGTGTACTTGGTCACCGCCTTCGTGCCCTCGCTCACGGCGTGCTTGGCCAGCTCGCCAGGCAGCAACAGCCGCACAGCGGTCTGGATCTCGCGGGACGTGATGGTCGAGCGCTTGTTGTAGTGCGCCAGGCGAGAAGCCTCGGCCGCAATGCGCTCGAAAATGTCGTTCACGAAGCTGTTCATGATGCTCATCGCCTTCGACGAGATGCCCGTGTCAGGGTGCACCTGCTTCAGCACCTTGTAGATGTAGATGGCATAGCTCTCCTTCCTCTTGCGCTTCTTCTTCTTGTCGCCCTTCGAAATGTTCTTCTGCGCCTTGCCAGCCTTCTTGGCGGCCTTCCCGCTAGTCTTGGGCGGCATCTCGAACCAACGTACGGCGGCAGCAGCAACACCAGTAGCAAGCGCTCCGCTCTAGTCAGCGTCTCCCCACACAGTGGCACCCGCCGCCAGCCGCCGCCGCACCTTTACCAGCTCGCCCTGTTGCGGCCGCCGACCAATGGGGCGCGCGCGCAACCGGCCGCCGCACCCGAGCCCATAAAGCACCCCCACCCCGGCTGCGCCGGCACGCACTCCGCTGCTCGACTCGCTGCCGCTCGCACCGGTCGTTTTCGTTTCCTTCTCGTGTGCACCGTCGCTAGCCCATCGCCATGTCCGGACGCGGAAAGGGAGGCAAAGTCAAGGGCAAGTCAAAGTCCCGCTCAAGCAGGGCTGGGCTCCAGTTCCCGGTCGGCAGAATCCACCGCCTCCTGCGCAAGGGAAACTACGCAGAGCGCGTCGGCGCCGGGGCGCCCGTCTACCTCGCCGCCGTCATGGAGTACCTCGCGGCTGAGGTGCTCGAGCTGGCCGGAAACGCGGCCCGCGACAACAAGAAGACGCGCATCATCCCGCGCCACCTGCAGCTTGCCATCCGCAACGACGAGGAGCTCAACAAGCTCCTGTCGGGCGTCACCATCGCACAGGGTGGTGTCCTACCCAACATCCAGGCCGTCCTGCTGCCAAAGAAGACCGAGAAGAAGGCCTAAAGGAGGCCAGGCAATCGCAGCGCCGCGTGCTCCCCTGCACGCAACGCGCTTTGCCGGCTCGGCTCGGCCCGGCCCACAACAATCGGCCCTTTTCAGGGCCACCACACAAACCTACGTCCAAAGCAAAATTTCAGTCGTCCTCGCCGCACCTTGTTTTGTTTCAACTTTGCACTTTCACAGCACAGCCGCCGCCGGCGCACGTCCGCCATCTTGTCGTCCACACAGCCCGCACACACACACACACACACACACACACACACACACACACACACATTTTGCACGGTCGCAGAGTCGCCTTCCAAACGACAACGGCAGCAATAATGACCATTGTTAAAGGGAGGCGTGTCGACACACCGCCCTCCACTCCCGCGCGCAACGGCCGTCGACACGAACGAAACAGCTGATCCGGCCGCCTATGCCCACACGCCTTGCCTCGGAAACCCCAACGCCGCCGCAAACACACAGAGCCAAACCACGCAAGCAAATAATTACCGCCTCTCTCGCACAACAACACACAGCCCGCCATCTCCGTCGCGATCGATACAAAGACACACAATAACAAACACAAACGAAGCAGCTCCACACACAGCCAGCCACATGACACGTTTCCTTTCCTTCTCCCCTCCCAGCCACATCACGTCGCTCAAACGGAAAGAAAGAAAGAAACAAACAAACAAACAAACAAACAAACAAACGAACAACACAGCGCACACACACGCAGCAACAACAACAACAACAACACAGACTCTTTCGCACTTTTCAACTTCCGAACAGTGTGGTGGCCCTGAAAAGGGCCGTTTTCTAGTCTCTCCCACCCACAAGCACGGCCGCGGGAAGGCCAGCGCCCGCTGCGACGCAGCCTAACCGCCGAAACCGTACAGGGTGCGCCCCTGCCTCTTCAGGGCGTACACCACGTCCATGGCCGTCACAGTCTTGCGCTTGGCGTGCTCAGTGTACGTCACCGCGTCGCGGATCACGTTCTCCAGGAACACCTTCAGCACCCCGCGGGTCTCCTCGTAGATCAGACCAGAGATGCGCTTCACGCCGCCCCTGCGAGCCAGGCGGCGGATGGCGGGCTTCGTGATGCCCTGGATGTTGTCGCGCAACACCTTGCGGTGCCGCTTGGCGCCACCCTTGCCGAGCCCCTTTCCTCCCTTGCCGCGGCCTGTCATCCTTCCTTCCTCGGGCAAAGCAAAACGTGCACAAACAGCAGCTGCAGCGGCTGGCGAGTCGGCTACGGTCTGCGCCCAGCGCGCCCGCCGCCCCCCTATATAGACTCTGGCCCGCCCTCCCCCCACCACGCGCAACCGAGGGCATATAAGCGCAGCACGGAGGCGCGCGGGCCCGTTGTCAAGGCAGCACCGGACGCCGCGCCGCACCTAACCTCCACGCACGCCGCTCCGCTACCGCCAACGCTACCGCCATGGCCCGCACAAAGCAAACGGCCCGCAAGTCCACCGGCGGAAAGGCGCCGCGCAAACAGCTCGCCACCAAGGCGGCGAGGAAGAGCGCGCCCGCCACCGGAGGCGTCAAGAAGCCCCACCGCTACAGGCCGGGCACCGTCGCCCTGCGAGAAATCAGGCGCTACCAGAAGAGCACAGAGCTGCTCATCCGCAAGCTGCCATTCCAGCGCCTAGTGCGCGAGATCGCCCAGGACTTCAAGACCGACCTGCGCTTCCAGAGCTCCGCAGTCATGGCCCTGCAGGAGGCCAGCGAGGCCTACCTCGTCGGCCTCTTCGAAGACACCAACCTGTGCGCAATCCACGCCAAGCGCGTCACCATCATGCCCAAGGACATCCAGCTCGCGCGCCGCATCCGCGGCGAGCGCGCCTAAACCGCGCCGCGGCACCGCACCGCACAAACAAAAACGGCCCTTTTCAGGGCCACTAACATCTCTCCGTCGCGAGCAAACTTTGTCGGTCGCCTGCCTCTCGCCCCGCAACCCAAAAACAAAAACCACCACTTCCCGTCCGTCCGCCACACACACCCGCTCACTCTGCCTGCCTGCTAGCAGCGCGCAACAATCACACATCATCCCTCCCCGGCGCTCAAAGCGCACAATACCCAACGGCCGACGTCACACCGCACGGGTGGCTGGCCGGCCGCCGCTTTCGTTTCGAAAACAAAAAAAACCCGCACTCCACTCCGACGGCCAACGGCCAGGCAGGCGCGCTCGCTCGCTCTACACGCCACCGAAATCCCCGCCGACTCCTTCCACATCTCAACGTGCCCCCCGTTGCAAAACATAACACACACAAAGAAACAAAACAAAGACCAGACACGACTAGACAAGACACACATCCGAGAAGAACGAACGCAGGCAAGCCAACCAACGTATTCAAACAAAACAACGTGACAGAAAACCAACCGTCGGCCGCCGCCACAAACACGGCGACAATCAACCACGACAACAACAACACCGCTTACCGCTACCGCCGCCCACACCCGCCACCGACCCCCGCAATCAAACCACCACGGCACGCAAACAGCATCCCCACGGGCATACAGACAGACACCCACACCAAACGCAACACGACAATCAAAACCTTCCCCGACGTGCTTTGATGGCCCTGAGAAGGGCCGTTTTGGGCCGCGCGTCTCTTGCGCGCCACTAGACGACGACGGGGGGTGGGGACGACGGGGTCAAGCGCCAAACCCTTCCTTTCCCATCTCTTTCTCCTCTACTCTACTCTACTTCTTCTTCTTCTTGGGCGAAGCCTTCGCCTTAGACGGCGTCGTCGCCTTCTTCGGGCGCGGCGCCTTCGGCTTCTTCGTCGGAACCTTGGCGGCCTTCTTCGCCTTCGACGGCGACTTGGCCTTGGCCGGCTTGGCCGCAGCCGCCTTCTTCGCACCCGCGGGAGCGGCCGACGCCGCAGACGCCTTCTTGGCGGCGCCCGCCTTCCGACCGGTCGCCGCCTTCACGCCACCAGCCTTCTTTGCGCCGGCCGCACGGGCGCCCTTCTTCTCCTTGCTGGCCGGAGCGGCGCGCTTCTTCTTGGCACCGCCAGCACGAGCCTTGCCGCCCTCGGCCGCCCCCCCGCCGCCGGCGCCGGCAAGCTTGAACGAGCCGGACGCGCCCTTCCCCTTCGTCTGCACCAGCTCGCCCGCCACGACGGCCGACTTGAGGTACTTCTTGATAAACGGCGCCAGCTTCTCCGCGTCCAGCTTGTAGTGCGCGGCTATGTACTTCTTGATCGCCTGCAGCGACGACCCGCCGCGCTCCTTCAGACTCTTGATGGCGGCCGTCACCATCTCAGAGGTGCGCGGGTGCGCAGGCTTGGCGCGCGGCTTCTTCGCAGACGACGCAGACTTGGCCTTCTTCGTAGTGCCGGTGGCGGCGGGTGCCGCAGCAGTCTCGTTCGTAGCCGCCTGATCTGCCATTTCGACGACGCGCGTAACACACAGCGAGAGCGAGAGCGAGAGCGAGCGGGACGGCAGGCACGCAAGCACAGCACAGCACGGCAGAGCAGAGCAGAGAATCACAAGGGCCCAGCCAGTGTCGCGGGCGGGCGCGGACGGCCGAGAGAGCGGCCGCCACTCTGCGCGCCGCCGCGCCGCGCCTCCCGCGCTTGCTACCGCCCAACGTCCGACAGCCTGTGCGGAGCAGCCCCAAAGCTGCGCCACAACCGCCCGCGCCTTTCAAACCACCGAGGATGGGGCTACACACAGCCACACCACAGTCGCCAACCAGTCGCCACGGCAGCGCCGCAAACCACGGCCAAACTGCAGCTACCGCGCGCTACAGCCTGGGTCGGCCCGCCGAGAATCGCCGCCCCCGCCCAAATGCCGCCCCCACAGCCCCAGCCGACGACCCGCCACAATGGCCAAACCTTCGGCAAAACTCCCACACCGTCGCCGCGGCAGCCCGGCCAGCGCGGCCGGCGCCACAGCCACACAAGCCGAGGCGTGCGGCGATGACGGCCGTGCAAACGCGCCTCCGCCGCCCCATCGCCTTCCGTCGCCCTCCCGCCGTTTCCCGATCGGCCCGCAGCCGTCGGGCCACATCGCGCGCCGTCCTCCTCCTCTCGCCCGCCAACATTCACAGCCGTTTCTCAACAATTGCCCGCCGCAAACGGACGCCGCCTGCGCAACAGGCGCCGCCGCCCCTCGCCGCTTCCGACCCAACCCCTCGACCGAGGCAAACCGCAATCCGAATCTACAGACCAACCCAATCTGCCGTCAGCACACACGACAGCCGACCTTACACGTTGCGCGTTACACATTACGTTTACACGTCTAGGTTAGGTTCGGTTAGGTTAGGTGGACGTGGGTTAGGTTAAGGGGACTTGGGTTAGGTTAAGCGTCAAACTTAGGTTAAGCATTCAAACACGTCAGGCGTCAGAGGTTAGGTTAGGTTAGGTTACGTTAGGTTACGTTACACGTTAGGTTAAGGGGTCAGTGCTAGGTTAAGAAGCGTCAAACGTAGGTTAAAAAAGCGTTCAAAACGTGAGGCGTGAGCCGCCGGACAGCTTACCTTACGTAGACGTTTGGGGCTCACAGGCTGAGCTCACCTCACCACACCACAGGTTAGGTTCGGTTCGGTTCGCTCGGCTCAGCGTAAAGCGCCGAGGTCAGGGTTACGTTCGTTCACCTTCGGGCGCCACACTTTCGGTTGAAAGGTCGCGACGGGACGACGTCGGCAGGCACCGCCGCAAACGGACAAAAACGTACAGACGACGTCGAAAACCGCCGACAGACGGGGGAGCAGCACGACCACGACCAGATACCGAGCGCGAACGAGACGCACGCGAACCACCCCCACCGGCCAAAGGGCACCACACAACAACCCAGAGCACCACGTGTCGACACCACAGCAACCCGCCGCTCACGCGACATGGCTGGCACCGAAGGGCAACCGCCCGCAACTGCGCTTTCCGCGCCGGCCCGGATGCACGTCGTGCTACAACAACACCACTACCGTACACAGCCGCTGTTCACAACATCACTATCATGCGCGCCCGCGGCTCGCCGCCGTCGCAGTCGCAGCCCCAAGCCGCCGTCGCAGTCGCAGCCCCAACGCCAGCACTTTTGCACCACCATTCACACGCACCGCAACACAGCTCGCCGACACAGCCGAACAAAACAAACACCACACAACAACAGCAACAACGCCGCCGCCTCTACTCGTGCCGGCGACCCACCCCGCCGATGGCGCACCTTTCGCCAGCCGGCAATCGACACACACGCACGCACCCACCCACCCCCCGGGGCCCAGTGCAAAAAAAAACACACAAAAACAAAAACAAAAAAAAAACAACACAAACGACACGGGAAGCGCACACCGCCACTTCGCGCGCACGCCACCAACCAGTCGTCGTCTCAAAATAACAAACACAAACAAAATAAACTAACAACTAGGGCAACACAAAACAAAAACGCCTCGCACGAACCGCCCACAAAAAGGACAAGCACACGCACAGCCTCTGCTGACGACCACGACGCAGCGGCACGCTGCTCCTGTCCCGCGCCCCGCGCCCCGCGCCCCACTCGATTCACAACTCACGCGACACCGTCAACGACGGGCTCGCTTCCCGCAACCTACCACCTTTCCGCCACGACGCACAGCCCCAGCCCCACCCGACCCGACGACGCCCGTGGCAACGACTGCACTTTCACCACCGCCTCCCCCTTCCCCCCCAAAACACACACACACACACACACACACACACACACAGCCAGCCAAAAACGCACTCGCGACCCACACATGCACGTGCATCGGCACACGCCAACCAGTCAACGTCGACAACCACACGCAAGGCTCGAAACGAAACCGGCGTCCTTCCACGTTGCCATCAAGCTACCTACACGACACAAGACACAAGGAACAAACACAACAGCCGGCCCCACTAATTCCCACTCTCACGCCGCAAAAAGCACACCGAAACCGCCAAACGCACGCACATTCCCCTTCGCACTGACACCGACCGGCTCGCTACCACACACCTCTCGGCAGCCGTTTCACGCCAATTCGCCACACCGCCCACACAGTCGACAAGCGCCCGCCCTGTACGGCACACGCAACGACGCAGCGCAGCAAAGGGCGCCCGCAACACATACCTCTCCTCTCTCTCCCTCTCCGCCGCCCGACGCGCCAACCGCCACGCCACACCGCCAGCCACTCGCAAATTGTGCACTGCCACCAGCCACACGTCCAACACGCCGCGCCGCCTCCGGCCACCCGCCAGGGGGCGCTCACGTCCGCGACAACAGCGCGGCCCGCCGGGCCGAACCGAACCGAACCGAGCCGCCGCTGCTCTGCACTCGGCACGGCCACACCCTGCTGCAGACCGGGCTCGTCTCTCTGTACGCGTCTGCCTGCGCATCAACACAACACGACCTTTTTTTTTTTTTTCTCTCTACCGCCATCCCTTCTTCTCGCGTTTTACTCGTTGTTGCAGCAGCGGCGCACACCTACACATCCACAGCCCCAGCCGAGCCGAGCCGGCCTCACCTCAGGGCCCGCCGCCAGCGTCTCCTCCTCGGGCACAGGTGCGGTGCTGTGGCCGCCCATCCAACCGCATTGCTGGCCGTCCAGCCGCCAGGCGTTCCCACTGCCGCGAGCCACGCCGCGCACCGACCCTGCTGCAGAAAACGAAGCATAGCCAGAGACCGACCGATACACAAAGCAAGCCGTCGCCTCGCCTCTTGTCCTTCCTGCCTTCCTTTCGCCCCCCCCCCCCCTCCTTTTTTTTTTTTTTATTTTGTTTTCTTCTTTCTTTCTTTCTTTGGCCCTCTCTCCTTCCCGCCCCATGGCGGTTACGGCACCGCCTGCAGCGGCAGATTTTTTGCGCCCACACGCCTACTCCTACCACCATTAACCTTGCCCTGCCCATCAACGTCGCAGTCGAACCGACGCTTGCCAACACACTGCCCACGTTCCTTTCTCTTTTCGGCCTACGCCCATTACGCGCCGCCGCCACAGCACCTTCCCTTCCCACAACACACCGACGTCATCACACGCACCCACAAACAGGGGCCACGACCGTGTTCCTCGCCCACTCCCATCCCGCACGGTACGCACATTCCCAACTACTACCGCGCACCCTCCCTTTCCAATCTGTGTGTCTCTGTGTCTGTGTCCTGTGTCCTGTCCGCGCGTGACGCCTCTCAACATCCGCCGTCCCCCGTCCCGTTTTCGCCCCCATGCCGTCGTCGCGCCGCCTCCTCCCCGTCCACCGCCGCCCCTGTCCGCCCCGCACCACACCATACACCGCTGCTTGTCCCGGCCGTTGCCACCAAAGGCGCCGACCGCAAACGCGCCACGCCGCAGCCCCCGTGCGTCTCGCTCGCTTGCATCTCCGTGCCGACGCTGCCTCTCTTCCCGCTCGCACTCGACCTCGACAACACAGTCTTTGGCTCCGCCACTGCGTGTTCCGGTGGTACGCACGCTGCAACACGTATGTATTCGTTACCAGAGCGATGGCGAGGCATGACAGCATCTCTGTCTGACCAGAGAGTTATTTATCGTTGCTAGTCGGCGCTTGGACCGCGCCAGACGACAGTAGTGGCACGCACCGGGTCGCCAGGAACAGTTGTTATATATATTGTAGCGCGAGTCGGGAGAGGTAGTAGTCGGTCGACAGTAGTAGCGGGTGGACGGTTGTACTGAGCGGGCGTCGGCGGCGTGCTCTGCTCGTCTCGCGACTCTGGTCACGGTTCGGGACGATGTATAGTATATTGTGTTATAATCAAAAGGTAGTGTGAAGCTGCATTGCGCAAATCTGATAACGTATGTTCATTGTACTTATTTTGTTCAACAACAAAAGCCCCACTATTACTTTTTTCTAAAGCAACTTTTGTCTTTTAACGAAAAACATTCACTTTTTAAAGACTACTTCCTATGGCATTTCCCTCCAAGGAGTGCAATTAATTACCAGCCAGCACTCATTCATTGCACACAGCTGTGTAAGGGGTATCTACAATTGAGGAGCGGATATAAATGCAACTTTTTTGTTTTTTTTTTTTTTTTTGTGTGTTGTAACCTCCCCGCAAAATTTAAAATAATGGACAATGTTATTTACGGATGCTAATGGACATTGCGCTAATTGTAACCTCGCCCACAATGAGAGGTATTGAAAATGGCAACAAAAATGTGAAATTCGCAATCCGACTCAAATATAAATTCTTCACAACATTTAAAGTCCGTTCAGTGACAAGAAACTTCAATTGAGCCGAAATATCGGTCTTTGGCCCTGTGCAAAACAATCAGAATTAAAGTCTTACCTCAGAATAAATGGATGTCACATTTCTGCTCTTGTTGTTGCGCAGCGCTTGGAGGAACTGCATTGCAAATAATAATATTCTCTTTTTTTGTGATTTTAGTGAAATTTTTCTTCAAAGAAGTGGAATGAAATGGGAAGTGCAACGAACTCTTTAGTTCAATAAAACATTACATTTTTGAAAAATGCTTTTGAAATAAAAATTATTTTTGGGGAACTTGTTGGAGAATTAATTACAATAAATATAATTTTTCATTATCTAATGATTATATTAATTAACAGTATACCTCCTTCACCATCTTGACCAGTGTTGCCGACCGCCTACATCACACAACCGCACTCGGCTGCTACTACTGACCGACCGCTCTGCATGACGACTATTAGCGTACTGCACGCGACGACTACTGACAGAGTACAGCCCTCAACTAGACAGAGCTACAGACTCGCAACGACTGACTGACTGACTGACTGACTGACTGAGAACCGCTCGCAACACTCGCGCGGTCCAGCGCAAACTCTCTGGTCACAGATGCTACAATGTCTCGCCATCGCTGCTATGTTACATACGTGTTTCAGTGTCTTTTTCATTGGGGTAACGATCTTTGGCTCTTTTTATTCTGAATACAGGGCCAAAGGTCAACGCTGCTGCCCTTATACAATTTATCAGGTTCCATTATGTCTGTTGCAATGTTACATACGGTTCATTCTTTCATTAATATTATCGTTGGGTTTGTTTTGTAGGGACGTTAACATTCTGGCACATTTTTATTATCATCGGACTCTCTGCTATTTGTGCAGGGAGGTTATACCTGGGTCCATTTCCATTTCCATTTCCATTTACATTTTAATATTGATAGACTTTTTGTTTTCTTTTTTTGTTTCTTGTTGTTTTTCCTTCTTTTTTCTTGTTGTTTTTTTTTCTTTCTTTTTTTTTGTTTTGTTTTGTTTTTCCCGCTCTCACCACCACCGCCGCATCACGCCTTCCGTTTTCTTCTTGGTTTCTTTTCTGTTCTTCAACTGCTTCAACATCACCGCGCCCCATTTCCACACCACAGCCATCAGCCTCCAAGACGGGCAGGCGCAGTGTGCCATTTCCGGCGCACAAGCACACCCGTACGGTACTCTCCTCGCCCCCACGCCACCAACAACACAGCGACCACGCGGCTTTCAGGCATGGCATGGCACGGCACGGCACGGCACCGGCGAAATGCGCCGCCCCCGCCCCTCCGCGCATCCGTCCGTCTCGCCACGTTCACTGACAGCCGCGTCTGCGGCTACACCACGACAACCACAACACAACACCGCTCCCCTCCCTGGCAACTCATTGTTTTTCTCCTCCTCTTTTGCACAAACCACAACGCCGAGCACAGGCGCAAGCCACCCACACCGCGCCCCTCCCCGTCCCGTCTTTGGCCGCCGCTCCTCGTTTCCTCGTTTGCCCCCTCCCATCTCCCGAAATGCCATGCCAGCAGCGTTACGCATGCCCCTCCCCTGTCCACACAACACTACCGCCAAACGAACAGCCTTCCGGGCCACATGCAGGGCACGCCCACCTCCAAACACTGCCAATTCACGGACGCACGCACGCACACACACACACACACACACACACACACACACACACACACACACTTTCCCGACACCTTTCTGTACGGAGGGTGCGTCATCTCGACCGTGACAGAGTGACGCCAACTATCGACGATCCATTTCCCCCCACTGGTAAAACACGTCCACTAACACCTACATACATCATTCAAGTACACAGACAATAGCATACACACAATGGGAGGGCACACGAACATGGACGGCACGGCACTGTCACACACTCTTCCTCAGAACCAACCATACCAACAAACGTTACGTACAACCGGGAAAGCGAAAGCGAAAGCAAAAGCAAAAAGCAAAGGCCAATGCAGCCGTCAAAGGTAACGTTCACCACGGCAGACACTTGCAGCCGCGCCGCCGTTAAACGCATTTCAGTGCGGCTCCAATACGCCTCCGACACGGGAACGTTCCGTTGCTCTACGAATGCGTTTCTCCCCTTTTTCCCTTCCTCTCTCTTTTGCCCCCCCCCCTCTGTCCTTTCCTCCTGCACTCTTGCCTCCTTCCTCACGTTCTGCCCAGACATTCGACCGATCAAAGTCAACCTGTCGTTACCGTTCTCAGCGCGACGGTGTACAACAGTATGACGGGTGTGCCCACGACTTCGGTTCAGTTGCGTGACGCCGGTCTATCGCGCCGATCGACAGTTACTCAGGGGGGCGACGGATCGGACCACGTCACCGACACACAAAACACTTTCAAACAAACAAATACATACCGGATGGACACAGACAAACACGTGTACAGACATTCGCCAAAAACGGCCGCCGCCGCCGCCGCCGTCGTCTAGCGTCGCGCTTACTGTACTGCACTGGACACGCGTGCATCTTGAATGACGACATCGGTGTGCGTGCGTCGTACGCAATCAGTCAGACACGGCTATCAAAAATCAGAGTCGAATGGTACATCATCGTGCGTGTCGCCGTACACGTACAGTACAATGCAACAACAATGCGTCTTCATGGCACGTTCATTTCAACGTCACTCACACACCTCCACGCTGCAGTTACGTCGCACCATTGTCAAACTCGGCGTACAGCAAAGGGAATAGTGGGCGGCAAACAAAAACCACAAAAAAAAACAACATTTCACATTTCACCCTCGCCATGTATGATGTGCAAAAAACAAACCCGCAAACGGCCGTCGTTACGGTGACACAAAAGTCGGCGATCGCACTGTCCCCCCTCGCAGACAGGTAACACACACACCAACAACACCAAATGGGTCAAAAACCACGCCAACGAGGCGTGCCACCATTCCACGCCACGGCGACCAACCTCGTGGCCGTACCCCGCGCAACACGCTTTGACGCGCCCCCCCACCCACAATCAAAATGCACACATACATCACAGCCGTCCACACAAACAACAACAACAATTCCGCCCTTCCCGCAAAAGGCAAGTTGGTGGCCCTGAAAAGGGCCGTTTTGCCGCTCTCGCAACGGAGGAGCATTCTCTCTCCATCCTTCCTTCCGTTCCAGAGCCACCTCCTTACTTGGAGCTCGTGTACTTGGTCACCGCCTTCGTGCCCTCGCTCACGGCGTGCTTGGCCAGCTCGCCAGGCAGCAACAGCCGCACAGCGGTCTGGATCTCGCGGGACGTGATGGTCGAGCGCTTGTTGTAGTGCGCCAGGCGAGAAGCCTCGGCCGCAATGCGCTCGAAAATGTCGTTCACGAAGCTGTTCATGATGCTCATCGCCTTCGACGAGATGCCCGTGTCAGGGTGCACCTGCTTCAGCACCTTGTAGATGTAGATGGCATAGCTCTCCTTCCTCTTGCGCTTCTTCTTCTTGTCGCCCTTCGAAATGTTCTTCTGCGCCTTGCCAGCCTTCTTGGCGGCCTTCCCGCTAGTCTTGGGCGGCATCTCGAACCAACGTACGGCGGCAGCAGCAACACCAGTAGCAAGCGCTCCGCTCTAGTCAGCGTCTCCCCACACAGTGGCACCCGCCGCCAGCCGCCGCCGCACCTTTACCAGCTCGCCCTGTTGCGGCCGCCGACCAATGGGGCGCGCGCGCAACCGGCCGCCGCACCCGAGCCCATAAAGCACCCCCACCCCGGCTGCGCCGGCACGCACTCCGCTGCTCGACTCGCTGCCGCTCGCACCGGTCGTTTTCGTTTCCTTCTCGTGTGCACCGTCGCTAGCCCATCGCCATGTCCGGACGCGGAAAGGGAGGCAAAGTCAAGGGCAAGTCAAAGTCCCGCTCAAGCAGGGCTGGGCTCCAGTTCCCGGTCGGCAGAATCCACCGCCTCCTGCGCAAGGGAAACTACGCAGAGCGCGTCGGCGCCGGGGCGCCCGTCTACCTCGCCGCCGTCATGGAGTACCTCGCGGCTGAGGTGCTCGAGCTGGCCGGAAACGCGGCCCGCGACAACAAGAAGACGCGCATCATCCCGCGCCACCTGCAGCTTGCCATCCGCAACGACGAGGAGCTCAACAAGCTCCTGTCGGGCGTCACCATCGCACAGGGTGGTGTCCTACCCAACATCCAGGCCGTCCTGCTGCCAAAGAAGACCGAGAAGAAGGCCTAAAGGAGGCCAGGCAATCGCAGCGCCGCGTGCTCCCCTGCACGCAACGCGCTTTGCCGGCTCGGCTCGGCCCGGCCCACAACAATCGGCCCTTTTCAGGGCCACCACACAAACCTACGTCCAAAGCAAAATTTCAGTCGTCCTCGCCGCACCTTGTTTTGTTTCAACTTTGCACTTTCACAGCACAGCCGCCGCCGGCGCACGTCCGCCATCTTGTCGTCCACACAGCCCGCACACACACACACACACACACACACACACACACACACACATTTTGCACGGTCGCAGAGTCGCCTTCCAAACGACAACGGCAGCAATAATGACCATTGTTAAAGGGAGGCGTGTCGACACACCGCCCTCCACTCCCGCGCGCAACGGCCGTCGACACGAACGAAACAGCTGATCCGGCCGCCTATGCCCACACGCCTTGCCTCGGAAACCCCAACGCCGCCGCAAACACACAGAGCCAAACCACGCAAGCAAATAATTACCGCCTCTCTCGCACAACAACACACAGCCCGCCATCTCCGTCGCGATCGATACAAAGACACACAATAACAAACACAAACGAAGCAGCTCCACACACAGCCAGCCACATGACACGTTTCCTTTCCTTCTCCCCTCCCAGCCACATCACGTCGCTCAAACGGAAAGAAAGAAAGAAACAAACAAACAAACAAACAAACAAACAAACGAACAACACAGCGCACACACACGCAGCAACAACAACAACAACACAGACTCTTTCGCACTTTTCAACTTCCGAACAGTGTGGTGGCCCTGAAAAGGGCCGTTTTCTAGTCTCTCCCACCCACAAGCACGGCCGCGGGAAGGCCAGCGCCCGCTGCGACGCAGCCTAACCGCCGAAACCGTACAGGGTGCGCCCCTGCCTCTTCAGGGCGTACACCACGTCCATGGCCGTCACAGTCTTGCGCTTGGCGTGCTCAGTGTACGTCACCGCGTCGCGGATCACGTTCTCCAGGAACACCTTCAGCACCCCGCGGGTCTCCTCGTAGATCAGACCAGAGATGCGCTTCACGCCGCCCCTGCGAGCCAGGCGGCGGATGGCGGGCTTCGTGATGCCCTGGATGTTGTCGCGCAACACCTTGCGGTGCCGCTTGGCGCCACCCTTGCCGAGCCCCTTTCCTCCCTTGCCGCGGCCTGTCATCCTTCCTTCCTCGGGCAAAGCAAAACGTGCACAAACAGCAGCTGCAGCGGCTGGCGAGTCGGCTACGGTCTGCGCCCAGCGCGCCCGCCGCCCCCCTATATAGACTCTGGCCCGCCCTCCCCCCACCACGCGCAACCGAGGGCATATAAGCGCAGCACGGAGGCGCGCGGGCCCGTTGTCAAGGCAGCACCGGACGCCGCGCCGCACCTAACCTCCACGCACGCCGCTCCGCTACCGCCAACGCTACCGCCATGGCCCGCACAAAGCAAACGGCCCGCAAGTCCACCGGCGGAAAGGCGCCGCGCAAACAGCTCGCCACCAAGGCGGCGAGGAAGAGCGCGCCCGCCACCGGAGGCGTCAAGAAGCCCCACCGCTACAGGCCGGGCACCGTCGCCCTGCGAGAAATCAGGCGCTACCAGAAGAGCACAGAGCTGCTCATCCGCAAGCTGCCATTCCAGCGCCTAGTGCGCGAGATCGCCCAGGACTTCAAGACCGACCTGCGCTTCCAGAGCTCCGCAGTCATGGCCCTGCAGGAGGCCAGCGAGGCCTACCTCGTCGGCCTCTTCGAAGACACCAACCTGTGCGCAATCCACGCCAAGCGCGTCACCATCATGCCCAAGGACATCCAGCTCGCGCGCCGCATCCGCGGCGAGCGCGCCTAAACCGCGCCGCGGCACCGCACCGCACAAACAAAAACGGCCCTTTTCAGGGCCACTAACATCTCTCCGTCGCGAGCAAACTTTGTCGGTCGCCTGCCTCTCGCCCCGCAACCCAAAAACAAAAACCACCACTTCCCGTCCGTCCGCCACACACACCCGCTCACTCTGCCTGCCTGCTAGCAGCGCGCAACAATCACACATCATCCCTCCCCGGCGCTCAAAGCGCACAATACCCAACGGCCGACGTCACACCGCACGGGTGGCTGGCCGGCCGCCGCTTTCGTTTCGAAAACAAAAAAAACCCGCACTCCACTCCGACGGCCAACGGCCAGGCAGGCGCGCTCGCTCGCTCTACACGCCACCGAAATCCCCGCCGACTCCTTCCACATCTCAACGTGCCCCCCGTTGCAAAACATAACACACACAAAGAAACAAAACAAAGACCAGACACGACTAGACAAGACACACATCCGAGAAGAACGAACGCAGGCAAGCCAACCAACGTATTCAAACAAAACAACGTGACAGAAAACCAACCGTCGGCCGCCGCCACAAACACGGCGACAATCAACCACGACAACAACAACACCGCTTACCGCTACCGCCGCCCACACCCGCCACCGACCCCCGCAATCAAACCACCACGGCACGCAAACAGCATCCCCACGGGCATACAGACAGACACCCACACCAAACGCAACACGACAATCAAAACCTTCCCCGACGTGCTTTGATGGCCCTGAGAAGGGCCGTTTTGGGCCGCGCGTCTCTTGCGCGCCACTAGACGACGACGGGGGGTGGGGACGACGGGGTCAAGCGCCAAACCCTTCCTTTCCCATCTCTTTCTCCTCTACTCTACTCTACTTCTTCTTCTTGGGCGAAGCCTTCGCCTTAGACGGCGTCGTCGCCTTCTTCGGGCGCGGCGCCTTCGGCTTCTTCGTCGGAACCTTGGCGGCCTTCTTCGCCTTCGACGGCGACTTGGCCTTGGCCGGCTTGGCCGCAGCCGCCTTCTTCGCACCCGCGGGAGCGGCCGACGCCGCAGACGCCTTCTTGGCGGCGCCCGCCTTCCGACCGGTCGCCGCCTTCACGCCACCAGCCTTCTTTGCGCCGGCCGCACGGGCGCCCTTCTTCTCCTTGCTGGCCGGAGCGGCGCGCTTCTTCTTGGCACCGCCAGCACGAGCCTTGCCGCCCTCGGCCGCCCCCCCGCCGCCGGCGCCGGCAAGCTTGAACGAGCCGGACGCGCCCTTCCCCTTCGTCTGCACCAGCTCGCCCGCCACGACGGCCGACTTGAGGTACTTCTTGATAAACGGCGCCAGCTTCTCCGCGTCCAGCTTGTAGTGCGCGGCTATGTACTTCTTGATCGCCTGCAGCGACGACCCGCCGCGCTCCTTCAGACTCTTGATGGCGGCCGTCACCATCTCAGAGGTGCGCGGGTGCGCAGGCTTGGCGCGCGGCTTCTTCGCAGACGACGCAGACTTGGCCTTCTTCGTAGTGCCGGTGGCGGCGGGTGCCGCAGCAGTCTCGTTCGTAGCCGCCTGATCTGCCATTTCGACGACGCGCGTAACACACAGCGAGAGCGAGAGCGAGAGCGAGCGGGACGGCAGGCACGCAAGCACAGCACAGCACGGCAGAGCAGAGCAGAGAATCACAAGGGCCCAGCCAGTGTCGCGGGCGGGCGCGGACGGCCGAGAGAGCGGCCGCCACTCTGCGCGCCGCCGCGCCGCGCCTCCCGCGCTTGCTACCACTCGAAATCGTGATGTCGGAAGGGGAGGATGTGCGATTGCGTGCTCGTGAGTCTGGTGCTCATGCACCAGGAACACCTGTGCCGGCCGGCCGCGGTTTGACGGGGCTTGCTCCGTCGACCGCCCCGCCATCAGCCGGCACGTCTACGATGACCCGACCCGGCGCGAGGGGAAGTATTAGTACCCTCGCGTCGGAGATGAATATGGACCATGATATGGATTTTACTCCGGACCTACCTGAGGACGACGAACCAGCCGAGACTCCTACAGCCTCGAGAGAAGCGAAAAACCACCGACGAGGGGACCGTAGCCACTCTACAGACGGCCGCGAAGACCACGGCAGCACAGCCGCAGCGGACTTCCAGATTCCGCCACGGAAGAAGCAGGCGCGGCATCAACAGCTTATAGTGGCCAGAGAACTTGATGTAACTAACCGGTATGAGCCCCTAAGAGGGACGGGAGTGTCACTAGACGCCGCAAATGATGATTTAGTGGAGAAACAGCGACAGAGAGACGAACAACAGCGGCGGCAAAACACGCCTGCAGACCCCGGAAATGACCATGACATGGAAGCAGATGCTCCACCAATACCACCTGCAGGACCCAAGAGGATTCCGCCGATAACTTTGAGGTACAAGGAGTCTTACAAGAAGCTGCACACGTGGCTCAAGACGAACTGTAAGGCGACATTTACAGTGCGACAGACGGGCGGAGAGACTTTGAAACTGCTATTAAACACAACTGAAGACTATGTTAACGTCGTGGGAAAGCTTGGGGAAGAAGGGATTCCCATGTACACGACGCCAGCGGTCCGGCCACCTACGATAAAGACGCTGATAAAAGGAATACCAATGACTGTGACACACGCCGAACTTAAAGAAGAGTTAGAAGAGTTGGGATATGTTGCTACAGTGATCGAGAATCACAAGATGCCGGGAACTAATCAACTCACAGGGCACCGCGTTGTGATACTACCGGATACGACCGAACATCGCGGCATCTTTCAACTCACTCGTATCTACGATCTTTCAGTGAAAGTTGAACGATTGAGAAGATCACGCGGACATATACAATGTTACAGATGCCAAGGATTCAATCATGTTGCCCGCTATTGCACCATGCCACCAGTGTGCGTAAAATGCGGCGCGGGACATGACAGCCGTGAATGTACGCGGTCACGAGAAGAGGCGCCGACGTGCGGGCTCTGTGGCGGGGCTCATCCCGCTAATTACCGAACGTGCCCCAAGCACAAGGAGGCAAGTCGACGATTTAGAGGACTACCACCGCTGAAGCCATCTACGCGCCGGCAGCGACCGCCGCCGCCACCGCCGACCGTGGACCAGAGCAGCTGGCCCACGCCGATGCAGCACCGCGCCAACAGGCTGCGCACAGAGCTCACGGCAGCGGAAGTTCTAAAACAGGGCCTCCAGCCGCGCGCGTCATCGTCAATTCCGGCGTCACAGCGCCAAACTGTGCCGCCAGCCTATGGACCACAGCCGGCAAACGCAAGGAGACAGCCGTCACCACCACCGAGGACGGAACAGCCTGATCTGCAGGTACTACTTGCGCAAATCGCATCTACCCTTGCAGAGGTGAGTAGAGCGCTTGTGCAGCTGCCACAAACCATCGCCGCCACCATTGAGGCGACGCTCAGCAGGACGCAAATTGTAACTAAAGACGTGACCATGCAGCATGCCTAGGCTGCCACGACTCGATAATCTACGTATAATGACGTACAACGCGGACAATCTGACTAATGACGTGCTTGAGCTGCGACAGTTTATTACGGACTACAACATAGACATTTGTCTAGTGAACGAGACTTTTCTGAAGCCAGGGATTCGGTCTAACATTCCAAATTATAAGTGTTACAGGACGGACAGATTGACGCACGGCGGCGGCACCGCTATTTTCATTCGCCGTTCAATTAGTCATCATGAAGCGCCTCCACCAATCACGCGCCACATCGAAGCGACAGCTATCATTGTAGACACTCAAAACGGACCAATCACATTCATCTCCGTCTATCGCAGTCCACGTTACATTCTTGACATTGATGACGCAAGAGAATTGTTACGGACGCCTGGTCGACTTTTTATCGCCGGCGATCTGAATTCAAAACATGCCGCCTGGAATTCTCTCGTAACAAATATGAGTGGCCGCCTCCTATTGCAGGCAACGGAAGAAGCAAATGCGTACGTTTGTGGCCCCGACGAGCCGACGTGCTATCCATCACGCGGCCGACCTGACATAATTGACATCTCCATCACTAAAGGCATTCCACATTTCATGACCGCAGAAGTAGTGCATGCATTAAACTCAAATCATCTACCCGTCATTTTCACCCTTCACGTCACACCTGTACAGCACCCAGGCCGCCTAAATCTACGACGCACGAACTGGGACTCATTCCGTGAACATGTCACATTTTCAATAGATGTAATTCAAGACGAAGACGACATCACTGAACAATCGATCACTGCATTCACCGACACCATCACAGAAGCATTGAATCTTTCGACACCGCCACCTAAGCCGCCGCATTTACCGACACCAGAACTGCCGCAACACATTCTCGATTCAATACGACGGCGCAACAGGCTATGCAGAGAATGGCGACTAACACGAAATCCGCAGCTCAAGAGACAAATTAACCAGTTACGACGCGAAATTAAGGCAGCACTCATCGACCACAGAAATCAGCAGTGGGCAGCTAAACTACGCGCCTTCACACCCGATCCTATGCATTGGCACATGATAAAATTCTTCACAAATCGCAGGACCACAATACCGCCGCTCCAGACACAAGACAGGACCGCATACAGACCGGAAGACAAGGCCAACATGCTCGCTGACACTTTTGAACAGAACTTTCAACCGCAAAACGACAGAGTTGACCAACAGAGAGTCGAACGAATTGAAAGAGAGGCTGACGAACTACTCCGCACGTATGATGACGACGAAGACGAAGAGGAAAACGAAATAACACCTACCACCGCAAGAGAAGTTCAGGCTGCCATACGGATGCTACCGCCGAACAAGGCCCCCGGCGTTGACGACATACAAGGTCGTGTACTCAAACAACTCCCGTGGACAGCGATCGTACGACTTGCAGCCATCTTCAACTGGATTTTCACCTCATCTACATATCCATCACAGTGGAAACATTCAATAGTAGTCGCCGTACCTAAACCTGGAAAAGACAGACGTCATCCGCAGAACTATAGACCAATCAGCCTGTTACCACACATCAGTAAACTGTTCGAACGCATATTTCTTGCACGACTACAGAACGTCATCACCAGAACAGAAGCTTTACCGCAAGAACAATTTGGATTTCGCAGTGGCCACAGCACAACACAACAAATTCTCCGAGTAGTACATTACATCATTGAAGCATTCAATCGAAAAGAATTTTGTGGTGCAGTCCTTCTTGATGTGACCAAAGCGTTCGACACAGTATGGCATAAAGGACTCATCTGGAAACTTCATCACCTGCACTTTCCGAAACCATTCATTCGCCTACTCGCCTCATACCTGCAAGGACGTACTTTCGCTGTCAGGATGGATGACGCACTATCGACGCCACGACAAATCAACGCCGGGGTACCCCAAGGATCGGTCCTTGGGCCGATTCTCTACTCACTATTCACGACCGACATACCGACGCAACCACGAGTAGAAAAAGCAATCTACGCCGATGACACTGTAATCTACACGCGCAGCCGCTGGAGAGAAGTTTTAGTGCCGCGGTTGCAGAGCGCGCTGAATTCACTTGAACAATGGGCAGCAAAATGGCGGATAACATTCAACCCGACGAAGACACAGGCGGTGATTTTCACTAGGAAGAAGACAATGCCAGCTCGTCACCTCCGACTTTACAACACGCAGCTGCCGTGGGACACATCAGCGCGGTATCTCGGCGTCATTCTCGACAAACGACTAACATGGAAACTACAAATTGACGACGTCAGAGCAAAAATCAACCAACGACTCGGCGCATTGTATCCACTCATCAATGAGACTTCCGACTTATCCATTGAAAACGGCCTCCTGATTTTTAGGATGTACATCAGACCGGTAATGGATTATGCCAGTGAAGTATGGGGATGTGCGGCAAAGACCCACATTCAGAGACTACAGTCACTACAAAACAAAATCCTACGACGAGTTTTTCATGTTCATTCGCAATTTCCACATCGATTTCTACAAGACGCCGCGGACGAAAAAGAAGTACTACAGAGACATAAGGACCAAGCACGAAGATTTTACGACCGTGCACATGACGCAGATAACCCACTCATTAGACAATTGACGGAACCACAACCGGCGAGGGACAAATACAGACGACCGATAGCATTACTCGACCGCTGATGAAGCAAGAAGCCTAAAACATGACCTCTCTCAGCCTGGAAAAACGGGCTCCGCAGTAAAAAGCTCCAAAAAGTAAAAATAAAAAACTCCGCAAAAACAAGAAAGTCACACTCCCGTCCCACAAACACACAAGACACTGCTCAATAAAGATGACCAAATTTTCACACATGTTCCCCAGAAGAAGCAGGCAATGCTAACAAGTAAATCCTGCAATAAAATAGCTGTAAACTTAACCATAAGAAAGTGGACGGAGCGCTTGCTACCGCCCAACGTCCGACAGCCTGTGCGGAGCAGCCCCAAAGCTGCGCCACAACCGCCCGCGCCTTTCAAACCACCGAGGATGGGGCTACACACAGCCACACCACAGTCGCCAACCAGTCGCCACGGCAGCGCCGCAAACCACGGCCAAACTGCAGCTACCGCGCGCTACAGCCTGGGTCGGCCCGCCGAGAATCGCCGCCCCCGCCCAAATGCCGCCCCCACAGCCCCAGCCGACGACCCGCCACAATGGCCAAACCTTCGGCAAAACTCCCACACCGTCGCCGCGGCAGCCCGGCCAGCGCGGCCGGCGCCACAGCCACACAAGCCGAGGCGTGCGGCGATGACGGCCGTGCAAACGCGCCTCCGCCGCCCCATCGCCTTCCGTCGCCCTCCCGCCGTTTCCCGATCGGCCCGCAGCCGTCGGGCCACATCGCGCGCCGTCCTCCTCCTCTCGCCCGCCAACATTCACAGCCGTTTCTCAACAATTGCCCGCCGCAAACGGACGCCGCCTGCGCAACAGGCGCCGCCGCCCCTCGCCGCTTCCGACCCAACCCCTCGACCGAGGCAAACCGCAATCCGAATCTACAGACCAACCCAATCTGCCGTCAGCACACACGACAGCCGACCTTACACGTTGCGCGTTACACATTACGTTTACACGTCTAGGTTAGGTTCGGTTAGGTTAGGTGGACGTGGGTTAGGTTAAGGGGACTTGGGTTAGGTTAAGCGTCAAACTTAGGTTAAGCATTCAAACACGTCAGGCGTCAGAGGTTAGGTTAGGTTAGGTTAGGTTAGGTTAGGTTAGGTTAGGTTACGTTAGGTTACGTTACACGTTAGGTTAAGGGGTCAGTGCTAGGTTAAGAAGCGTCAAACGTAGGTTAAAAAAGCGTTCAAAACGTGAGGCGTGAGCCGCCGGACAGCTTACCTTACGTAGACGTTTGGGGCTCACAGGCTGAGCTCACCTCACCACACCACAGGTTAGGTTCGGTTCGGTTCGCTCGGCTCAGCGTAAAGCGCCGAGGTCAGGGTTACGTTCGTTCACCTTCGGGCGCCACACTTTCGGTTGAAAGGTCGCGACGGGACGACGTCGGCAGGCACCGCCGCAAACGGACAAAAACGTACAGACGACGTCGAAAACCGCCGACAGACGGGGGAGCAGCACGACCACGACCAGATACCGAGCGCGAACGAGACGCACGCGAACCACCCCCACCGGCCAAAGGGCACCACACAACAACCCAGAGCACCACGTGTCGACACCACAGCAACCCGCCGCTCACGCGACATGGCTGGCACCGAAGGGCAACCGCCCGCAACTGCGCTTTCCGCGCCGGCCCGGATGCACGTCGTGCTACAACAACACCACTACCGTACACAGCCGCTGTTCACAACATCACTATCATGCGCGCCCGCGGCTCGCCGCCGTCGCAGTCGCAGCCCCAACGCCAGCACTTTTGCACCACCATTCACACGCACCGCAACACAGCTCGCCGACACAGCCGAACAAAACAAACACCACACAACAACAGCAACAACGCCGCCGCCTCTACTCGTGCCGGCGACCCACCCCGCCGATGGCGCACCTTTCGCCAGCCGGCAATCGACACACACGCACGCACCCACCCACCCCCCGGGGCCCAGTGCAAAAAAAAACACACAAAAACAAAAACAAAAAAAAAACAACACAAACGACACGGGAAGCGCACACCGCCACTTCGCGCGCACGCCACCAACCAGTCGTCGTCTCAAAATAACAAACACAAACAAAATAAACTAACAACTAGGGCAACACAAAACAAAAACGCCTCGCACGAACCGCCCACAAAAAGGACAAGCACACGCACAGCCTCTGCTGACGACCACGACGCAGCGGCACGCTGCTCCTGTCCCGCGCCCCGCGCCCCGCGCCCCACTCGATTCACAACTCACGCGACACCGTCAACGACGGGCTCGCTTCCCGCAACCTACCACCTTTCCGCCACGACGCACAGCCCCAGCCCCACCCGACCCGACGACGCCCGTGGCAACGACTGCACTTTCACCACCGCCTCCCCCTTCCCCCCCAAAACACACACACACACACACACACACACACACACAGCCAGCCAAAAACGCACTCGCGACCCACACATGCACGTGCATCGGCACACGCCAACCAGTCAACGTCGACAACCACACGCAAGGCTCGAAACGAAACCGGCGTCCTTCCACGTTGCCATCAAGCTACCTACACGACACAAGACACAAGGAACAAACACAACAGCCGGCCCCACTAATTCCCACTCTCACGCCGCAAAAAGCACACCGAAACCGCCAAACGCACGCACATTCCCCTTCGCACTGACACCGACCGGCTCGCTACCACACACCTCTCGGCAGCCGTTTCACGCCAATTCGCCACACCGCCCACACAGTCGACAAGCGCCCGCCCTGTACGGCACACGCAACGACGCAGCGCAGCAAAGGGCGCCCGCAACACATACCTCTCCTCTCTCTCCCTCTCCGCCGCCCGACGCGCCAACCGCCACGCCACACCGCCAGCCACTCGCAAATTGTGCACTGCCACCAGCCACACGTCCAACACGCCGCGCCGCCTCCGGCCACCCGCCAGGGGGCGCTCACGTCCGCGACAACAGCGCGGCCCGCCGGGCCGAACCGAACCGAACCGAGCCGCCGCTGCTCTGCACTCGGCACGGCCACACCCTGCTGCAGACCGGGCTCGTCTCTCTGTACGCGTCTGCCTGCGCATCAACACAACACGACCTTTTTTTTTTTTTTCTCTCTACCGCCATCCCTTCTTCTCGCGTTTTACTCGTTGTTGCAGCAGCGGCGCACACCTACACATCCACAGCCCCAGCCGAGCCGAGCCGGCCTCACCTCAGGGCCCGCCGCCAGCGTCTCCTCCTCGGGCACAGGTGCGGTGCTGTGGCCGCCCATCCAACCGCATTGCTGGCCGTCCAGCCGCCAGGCGTTCCCACTGCCGCGAGCCACGCCGCGCACCGACCCTGCTGCAGAAAACGAAGCATAGCCAGAGACCGACCGATACACAAAGCAAGCCGTCGCCTCGCCTCTTGTCCTTCCTGCCTTCCTTTCGCCCCCCCCCCCCTCCTTTTTTTTTTTTTTATTTTGTTTTCTTCTTTCTTTCTTTCTTTGGCCCTCTCTCCTTCCCGCCCCATGGCGGTTACGGCACCGCCTGCAGCGGCAGATTTTTTGCGCCCACACGCCTACTCCTACCACCATTAACCTTGCCCTGCCCATCAACGTCGCAGTCGAACCGACGCTTGCCAACACACTGCCCACGTTCCTTTCTCTTTTCGGCCTACGCCCATTACGCGCCGCCGCCACAGCACCTTCCCTTCCCACAACACACCGACGTCATCACACGCACCCACAAACAGGGGCCACGACCGTGTTCCTCGCCCACTCCCATCCCGCACGGTACGCACATTCCCAACTACTACCGCGCACCCTCCCTTTCCAATCTGTGTGTCTCTGTGTCTGTGTCCTGTGTCCTGTCCGCGCGTGACGCCTCTCAACATCCGCCGTCCCCCGTCCCGTTTTCGCCCCCATGCCGTCGTCGCGCCGCCTCCTCCCCGTCCACCGCCGCCCCTGTCCGCCCCGCACCACACCATACACCGCTGCTTGTCCCGGCCGTTGCCACCAAAGGCGCCGACCGCAAACGCGCCACGCCGCAGCCCCCGTGCGTCTCGCTCGCTTGCATCTCCGTGCCGACGCTGCCTCTCTTCCCGCTCGCACTCGACCTCGACAACACAGTCTTTGGCTCCGCCACTGCGTGTTCCGGTGGTACGCACGCTGCAACACGTATGTATTCGTTACCAGAGCGATGGCGAGGCATGACAGCATCTCTGTCTGACCAGAGAGTTATTTATCGTTGCTAGTCGGCGCTTGGACCGCGCCAGACGACAGTAGTGGCACGCACCGGGTCGCCAGGAACAGTTGTTATATATATTGTAGCGCGAGTCGGGAGAGGTAGTAGTCGGTCGACAGTAGTAGCGGGTGGACGGTTGTACTGAGCGGGCGTCGGCGGCGTGCTCTGCTCGTCTCGCGACTCTGGTCACGGTTCGGGACGATGTATAGTATATTGTGTTATAATCAAAAGGTAGTGTGAAGCTGCATTGCGCAAATCTGATAACGTATGTTCATTGTACTTATTTTGTTCAACAACAAAAGCCCCACTATTACTTTTTTCTAAAGCAACTTTTGTCTTTTAACGAAAAACATTCACTTTTTAAAGACTACTTCCTATGGCATTTCCCTCCAAGGAGTGCAATTAATTACCAGCCAGCACTCATTCATTGCACACAGCTGTGTAAGGGGTATCTACAATTGAGGAGCGGATATAAATGCAACTTTTTTGTTTTTTTTTTTTTTTTTGTGTGTTGTAACCTCCCCGCAAAATTTAAAATAATGGACAATGTTATTTACGGATGCTAATGGACATTGCGCTAATTGTAACCTCGCCCACAATGAGAGGTATTGAAAATGGCAACAAAAATGTGAAATTCGCAATCCGACTCAAATATAAATTCTTCACAACATTTAAAGTCCGTTCAGTGACAAGAAACTTCAATTGAGCCGAAATATCGGTCTTTGGCCCTGTGCAAAACAATCAGAATTAAAGTCTTACCTCAGAATAAATGGATGTCACATTTCTGCTCTTGTTGTTGCGCAGCGCTTGGAGGAACTGCATTGCAAATAATAATATTCTCTTTTTTTGTGATTTTAGTGAAATTTTTCTTCAAAGAAGTGGAATGAAATGGGAAGTGCAACGAACTCTTTAGTTCAATAAAACATTACATTTTTGAAAAATGCTTTTGAAATAAAAATTATTTTTGGGGAACTTGTTGGAGAATTAATTACAATAAATATAATTTTTCATTATCTAATGATTATATTAATTAACAGTATACCTCCTTCACCATCTTGACCAGTGTTGCCGACCGCCTACATCACACAACCGCACTCGGCTGCTACTACTGACCGACCGCTCTGCATGACGACTATTAGCGTACTGCACGCGACGACTACTGACAGAGTACAGCCCTCAACTAGACAGAGCTACAGACTCGCAACGACTGACTGACTGACTGACTGACTGACTGAGAACCGCTCGCAACACTCGCGCGGTCCAGCGCAAACTCTCTGGTCACAGATGCTACAATGTCTCGCCATCGCTGCTATGTTACATACGTGTTTCAGTGTCTTTTTCATTGGGGTAACGATCTTTGGCTCTTTTTATTCTGAATACAGGGCCAAAGGTCAACGCTGCTGCCCTTATACAATTTATCAGGTTCCATTATGTCTGTTGCAATGTTACATACGGTTCATTCTTTCATTAATATTATCGTTGGGTTTGTTTTGTAGGGACGTTAACATTCTGGCACATTTTTATTATCATCGGACTCTCTGCTATTTGTGCAGGGAGGTTATACCTGGGTCCATTTCCATTTCCATTTCCATTTACATTTTAATATTGATAGACTTTTTGTTTTCTTTTTTTGTTTCTTGTTGTTTTTCCTTCTTTTTTCTTGTTGTTTTTTTTTCTTTCTTTTTTTTTGTTTTGTTTTGTTTTTCCCGCTCTCACCACCACCGCCGCATCACGCCTTCCGTTTTCTTCTTGGTTTCTTTTCTGTTCTTCAACTGCTTCAACATCACCGCGCCCCATTTCCACACCACAGCCATCAGCCTCCAAGACGGGCAGGCGCAGTGTGCCATTTCCGGCGCACAAGCACACCCGTACGGTACTCTCCTCGCCCCCACGCCACCAACAACACAGCGACCACGCGGCTTTCAGGCATGGCATGGCACGGCACGGCACGGCACCGGCGAAATGCGCCGCCCCCGCCCCTCCGCGCATCCGTCCGTCTCGCCACGTTCACTGACAGCCGCGTCTGCGGCTACACCACGACAACCACAACACAACACCGCTCCCCTCCCTGGCAACTCATTGTTTTTCTCCTCCTCTTTTGCACAAACCACAACGCCGAGCACAGGCGCAAGCCACCCACACCGCGCCCCTCCCCGTCCCGTCTTTGGCCGCCGCTCCTCGTTTCCTCGTTTGCCCCCTCCCATCTCCCGAAATGCCATGCCAGCAGCGTTACGCATGCCCCTCCCCTGTCCACACAACACTACCGCCAAACGAACAGCCTTCCGGGCCACATGCAGGGCACGCCCACCTCCAAACACTGCCAATTCACGGACGCACGCACGCACACACACACACACACACACACACACACACACACACACACACACTTTCCCGACACCTTTCTGTACGGAGGGTGCGTCATCTCGACCGTGACAGAGTGACGCCAACTATCGACGATCCATTTCCCCCCACTGGTAAAACACGTCCACTAACACCTACATACATCATTCAAGTACACAGACAATAGCATACACACAATGGGAGGGCACACGAACATGGACGGCACGGCACTGTCACACACTCTTCCTCAGAACCAACCATACCAACAAACGTTACGTACAACCGGGAAAGCGAAAGCGAAAGCAAAAGCAAAAAGCAAAGGCCAATGCAGCCGTCAAAGGTAACGTTCACCACGGCAGACACTTGCAGCCGCGCCGCCGTTAAACGCATTTCAGTGCGGCTCCAATACGCCTCCGACACGGGAACGTTCCGTTGCTCTACGAATGCGTTTCTCCCCTTTTTCCCTTCCTCTCTCTTTTGCCCCCCCCCCCTCTGTCCTTTCCTCCTGCACTCTTGCCTCCTTCCTCACGTTCTGCCCAGACATTCGACCGATCAAAGTCAACCTGTCGTTACCGTTCTCAGCGCGACGGTGTACAACAGTATGACGGGTGTGCCCACGACTTCGGTTCAGTTGCGTGACGCCGGTCTATCGCGCCGATCGACAGTTACTCAGGGGGGCGACGGATCGGACCACGTCACCGACACACAAAACACTTTCAAACAAACAAATACATACCGGATGGACACAGACAAACACGTGTACAGACATTCGCCAAAAACGGCCGCCGCCGCCGCCGCCGTCGTCTAGCGTCGCGCTTACTGTACTGCACTGGACACGCGTGCATCTTGAATGACGACATCGGTGTGCGTGCGTCGTACGCAATCAGTCAGACACGGCTATCAAAAATCAGAGTCGAATGGTACATCATCGTGCGTGTCGCCGTACACGTACAGTACAATGCAACAACAATGCGTCTTCATGGCACGTTCATTTCAACGTCACTCACACACCTCCACGCTGCAGTTACGTCGCACCATTGTCAAACTCGGCGTACAGCAAAGGGAATAGTGGGCGGCAAACAAAAACCACAAAAAAAAACAACATTTCACATTTCACCCTCGCCATGTATGATGTGCAAAAAACAAACCCGCAAACGGCCGTCGTTACGGTGACACAAAAGTCGGCGATCGCACTGTCCCCCCTCGCAGACAGGTAACACACACACCAACAACACCAAATGGGTCAAAAACCACGCCAACGAGGCGTGCCACCATTCCACGCCACGGCGACCAACCTCGTGGCCGTACCCCGCGCAACACGCTTTGACGCGCCCCCCCACCCACAATCAAAATGCACACATACATCACAGCCGTCCACACAAACAACAACAACAATTCCGCCCTTCCCGCAAAAGGCAAGTTGGTGGCCCTGAAAAGGGCCGTTTTGCCGCTCTCGCAACGGAGGAGCATTCTCTCTCCATCCTTCCTTCCGTTCCAGAGCCACCTCCTTACTTGGAGCTCGTGTACTTGGTCACCGCCTTCGTGCCCTCGCTCACGGCGTGCTTGGCCAGCTCGCCAGGCAGCAACAGCCGCACAGCGGTCTGGATCTCGCGGGACGTGATGGTCGAGCGCTTGTTGTAGTGCGCCAGGCGAGAAGCCTCGGCCGCAATGCGCTCGAAAATGTCGTTCACGAAGCTGTTCATGATGCTCATCGCCTTCGACGAGATGCCCGTGTCAGGGTGCACCTGCTTCAGCACCTTGTAGATGTAGATGGCATAGCTCTCCTTCCTCTTGCGCTTCTTCTTCTTGTCGCCCTTCGAAATGTTCTTCTGCGCCTTGCCAGCCTTCTTGGCGGCCTTCCCGCTAGTCTTGGGCGGCATCTCGAACCAACGTACGGCGGCAGCAGCAACACCAGTAGCAAGCGCTCCGCTCTAGTCAGCGTCTCCCCACACAGTGGCACCCGCCGCCAGCCGCCGCCGCACCTTTACCAGCTCGCCCTGTTGCGGCCGCCGACCAATGGGGCGCGCGCGCAACCGGCCGCCGCACCCGAGCCCATAAAGCACCCCCACCCCGGCTGCGCCGGCACGCACTCCGCTGCTCGACTCGCTGCCGCTCGCACCGGTCGTTTTCGTTTCCTTCTCGTGTGCACCGTCGCTAGCCCATCGCCATGTCCGGACGCGGAAAGGGAGGCAAAGTCAAGGGCAAGTCAAAGTCCCGCTCAAGCAGGGCTGGGCTCCAGTTCCCGGTCGGCAGAATCCACCGCCTCCTGCGCAAGGGAAACTACGCAGAGCGCGTCGGCGCCGGGGCGCCCGTCTACCTCGCCGCCGTCATGGAGTACCTCGCGGCTGAGGTGCTCGAGCTGGCCGGAAACGCGGCCCGCGACAACAAGAAGACGCGCATCATCCCGCGCCACCTGCAGCTTGCCATCCGCAACGACGAGGAGCTCAACAAGCTCCTGTCGGGCGTCACCATCGCACAGGGTGGTGTCCTACCCAACATCCAGGCCGTCCTGCTGCCAAAGAAGACCGAGAAGAAGGCCTAAAGGAGGCCAGGCAATCGCAGCGCCGCGTGCTCCCCTGCACGCAACGCGCTTTGCCGGCTCGGCTCGGCCCGGCCCACAACAATCGGCCCTTTTCAGGGCCACCACACAAACCTACGTCCAAAGCAAAATTTCAGTCGTCCTCGCCGCACCTTGTTTTGTTTCAACTTTGCACTTTCACAGCACAGCCGCCGCCGGCGCACGTCCGCCATCTTGTCGTCCACACAGCCCGCACACACACACACACACACACACACACACACACACATTTTGCACGGTCGCAGAGTCGCCTTCCAAACGACAACGGCAGCAATAATGACCATTGTTAAAGGGAGGCGTGTCGACACACCGCCCTCCACTCCCGCGCGCAACGGCCGTCGACACGAACGAAACAGCTGATCCGGCCGCCTATGCCCACACGCCTTGCCTCGGAAACCCCAACGCCGCCGCAAACACACAGAGCCAAACCACGCAAGCAAATAATTACCGCCTCTCTCGCACAACAACACACAGCCCGCCATCTCCGTCGCGATCGATACAAAGACACACAATAACAAACACAAACGAAGCAGCTCCACACACAGCCAGCCACATGACACGTTTCCTTTCCTTCTCCCCTCCCAGCCACATCACGTCGCTCAAACGGAAAGAAAGAAAGAAACAAACAAACAAACAAACAAACAAACAAACGAACAACACAGCGCACACACACGCAGCAACAACAACAACAACACAGACTCTTTCGCACTTTTCAACTTCCGAACAGTGTGGTGGCCCTGAAAAGGGCCGTTTTCTAGTCTCTCCCACCCACAAGCACGGCCGCGGGAAGGCCAGCGCCCGCTGCGACGCAGCCTAACCGCCGAAACCGTACAGGGTGCGCCCCTGCCTCTTCAGGGCGTACACCACGTCCATGGCCGTCACAGTCTTGCGCTTGGCGTGCTCAGTGTACGTCACCGCGTCGCGGATCACGTTCTCCAGGAACACCTTCAGCACCCCGCGGGTCTCCTCGTAGATCAGACCAGAGATGCGCTTCACGCCGCCCCTGCGAGCCAGGCGGCGGATGGCGGGCTTCGTGATGCCCTGGATGTTGTCGCGCAACACCTTGCGGTGCCGCTTGGCGCCACCCTTGCCGAGCCCCTTTCCTCCCTTGCCGCGGCCTGTCATCCTTCCTTCCTCGGGCAAAGCAAAACGTGCACAAACAGCAGCTGCAGCGGCTGGCGAGTCGGCTACGGTCTGCGCCCAGCGCGCCCGCCGCCCCCCTATATAGACTCTGGCCCGCCCTCCCCCCACCACGCGCAACCGAGGGCATATAAGCGCAGCACGGAGGCGCGCGGGCCCGTTGTCAAGGCAGCACCGGACGCCGCGCCGCACCTAACCTCCACGCACGCCGCTCCGCTACCGCCAACGCTACCGCCATGGCCCGCACAAAGCAAACGGCCCGCAAGTCCACCGGCGGAAAGGCGCCGCGCAAACAGCTCGCCACCAAGGCGGCGAGGAAGAGCGCGCCCGCCACCGGAGGCGTCAAGAAGCCCCACCGCTACAGGCCGGGCACCGTCGCCCTGCGAGAAATCAGGCGCTACCAGAAGAGCACAGAGCTGCTCATCCGCAAGCTGCCATTCCAGCGCCTAGTGCGCGAGATCGCCCAGGACTTCAAGACCGACCTGCGCTTCCAGAGCTCCGCAGTCATGGCCCTGCAGGAGGCCAGCGAGGCCTACCTCGTCGGCCTCTTCGAAGACACCAACCTGTGCGCAATCCACGCCAAGCGCGTCACCATCATGCCCAAGGACATCCAGCTCGCGCGCCGCATCCGCGGCGAGCGCGCCTAAACCGCGCCGCGGCACCGCACCGCACAAACAAAAACGGCCCTTTTCAGGGCCACTAACATCTCTCCGTCGCGAGCAAACTTTGTCGGTCGCCTGCCTCTCGCCCCGCAACCCAAAAACAAAAACCACCACTTCCCGTCCGTCCGCCACACACACCCGCTCACTCTGCCTGCCTGCTAGCAGCGCGCAACAATCACACATCATCCCTCCCCGGCGCTCAAAGCGCACAATACCCAACGGCCGACGTCACACCGCACGGGTGGCTGGCCGGCCGCCGCTTTCGTTTCGAAAACAAAAAAAACCCGCACTCCACTCCGACGGCCAACGGCCAGGCAGGCGCGCTCGCTCGCTCTACACGCCACCGAAATCCCCGCCGACTCCTTCCACATCTCAACGTGCCCCCCGTTGCAAAACATAACACACACAAAGAAACAAAACAAAGACCAGACACGACTAGACAAGACACACATCCGAGAAGAACGAACGCAGGCAAGCCAACCAACGTATTCAAACAAAACAACGTGACAGAAAACCAACCGTCGGCCGCCGCCACAAACACGGCGACAATCAACCACGACAACAACAACACCGCTTACCGCTACCGCCGCCCACACCCGCCACCGACCCCCGCAATCAAACCACCACGGCACGCAAACAGCATCCCCACGGGCATACAGACAGACACCCACACCAAACGCAACACGACAATCAAAACCTTCCCCGACGTGCTTTGATGGCCCTGAGAAGGGCCGTTTTGGGCCGCGCGTCTCTTGCGCGCCACTAGACGACGACGGGGGGTGGGGACGACGGGGTCAAGCGCCAAACCCTTCCTTTCCCATCTCTTTCTCCTCTACTCTACTCTACTTCTTCTTCTTGGGCGAAGCCTTCGCCTTAGACGGCGTCGTCGCCTTCTTCGGGCGCGGCGCCTTCGGCTTCTTCGTCGGAACCTTGGCGGCCTTCTTCGCCTTCGACGGCGACTTGGCCTTGGCCGGCTTGGCCGCAGCCGCCTTCTTCGCACCCGCGGGAGCGGCCGACGCCGCAGACGCCTTCTTGGCGGCGCCCGCCTTCCGACCGGTCGCCGCCTTCACGCCACCAGCCTTCTTTGCGCCGGCCGCACGGGCGCCCTTCTTCTCCTTGCTGGCCGGAGCGGCGCGCTTCTTCTTGGCACCGCCAGCACGAGCCTTGCCGCCCTCGGCCGCCCCCCCGCCGCCGGCGCCGGCAAGCTTGAACGAGCCGGACGCGCCCTTCCCCTTCGTCTGCACCAGCTCGCCCGCCACGACGGCCGACTTGAGGTACTTCTTGATAAACGGCGCCAGCTTCTCCGCGTCCAGCTTGTAGTGCGCGGCTATGTACTTCTTGATCGCCTGCAGCGACGACCCGCCGCGCTCCTTCAGACTCTTGATGGCGGCCGTCACCATCTCAGAGGTGCGCGGGTGCGCAGGCTTGGCGCGCGGCTTCTTCGCAGACGACGCAGACTTGGCCTTCTTCGTAGTGCCGGTGGCGGCGGGTGCCGCAGCAGTCTCGTTCGTAGCCGCCTGATCTGCCATTTCGACGACGCGCGTAACACACAGCGAGAGCGAGAGCGAGAGCGAGCGGGACGGCAGGCACGCAAGCACAGCACAGCACGGCAGAGCAGAGCAGAGAATCACAAGGGCCCAGCCAGTGTCGCGGGCGGGCGCGGACGGCCGAGAGAGCGGCCGCCACTCTGCGCGCCGCCGCGCCGCGCCTCCCGCGCTTGCTACCGCCCAACGTCCGACAGCCTGTGCGGAGCAGCCCCAAAGCTGCGCCACAACCGCCCGCGCCTTTCAAACCACCGAGGATGGGGCTACACACAGCCACACCACAGTCGCCAACCAGTCGCCACGGCAGCGCCGCAAACCACGGCCAAACTGCAGCTACCGCGCGCTACAGCCTGGGTCGGCCCGCCGAGAATCGCCGCCCCCGCCCAAATGCCGCCCCCACAGCCCCAGCCGACGACCCGCCACAATGGCCAAACCTTCGGCAAAACTCCCACACCGTCGCCGCGGCAGCCCGGCCAGCGCGGCCGGCGCCACAGCCACACAAGCCGAGGCGTGCGGCGATGACGGCCGTGCAAACGCGCCTCCGCCGCCCCATCGCCTTCCGTCGCCCTCCCGCCGTTTCCCGATCGGCCCGCAGCCGTCGGGCCACATCGCGCGCCGTCCTCCTCCTCTCGCCCGCCAACATTCACAGCCGTTTCTCAACAATTGCCCGCCGCAAACGGACGCCGCCTGCGCAACAGGCGCCGCCGCCCCTCGCCGCTTCCGACCCAACCCCTCGACCGAGGCAAACCGCAATCCGAATCTACAGACCAACCCAATCTGCCGTCAGCACACACGACAGCCGACCTTACACGTTGCGCGTTACACATTACGTTTACACGTCTAGGTTAGGTTCGGTTAGGTTAGGTGGACGTGGGTTAGGTTAAGGGGACTTGGGTTAGGTTAAGCGTCAAACTTAGGTTAAGCATTCAAACACGTCAGGCGTCAGAGGTTAGGTTAGGTTAGGTTAGGTTAGGTTAGGTTAGGTTAGGTTACGTTAGGTTACGTTAGGTTACGTTAGGTTACGTTACACGTTAGGTTAAGGGGTCAGTGCTAGGTTAAGAAGCGTCAAACGTAGGTTAAAAAAGCGTTCAAAACGTGAGGCGTGAGCCGCCGGACAGCTTACCTTACGTAGACGTTTGGGGCTCACAGGCTGAGCTCACCTCACCACACCACAGGTTAGGTTCGGTTCGGTTCGCTCGGCTCAGCGTAAAGCGCCGAGGTCAGGGTTACGTTCGTTCACCTTCGGGCGCCACACTTTCGGTTGAAAGGTCGCGACGGGACGACGTCGGCAGGCACCGCCGCAAACGGACAAAAACGTACAGACGACGTCGAAAACCGCCGACAGACGGGGGAGCAGCACGACCACGACCAGATACCGAGCGCGAACGAGACGCACGCGAACCACCCCCACCGGCCAAAGGGCACCACACAACAACCCAGAGCACCACGTGTCGACACCACAGCAACCCGCCGCTCACGCGACATGGCTGGCACCGAAGGGCAACCGCCCGCAACTGCGCTTTCCGCGCCGGCCCGGATGCACGTCGTGCTACAACAACACCACTACCGTACACAGCCGCTGTTCACAACATCACTATCATGCGCGCCCGCGGCTCGCCGCCGTCGCAGTCGCAGCCCCAACGCCAGCACTTTTGCACCACCATTCACACGCACCGCAACACAGCTCGCCGACACAGCCGAACAAAACAAACACCACACAACAACAGCAACAACGCCGCCGCCTCTACTCGTGCCGGCGACCCACCCCGCCGATGGCGCACCTTTCGCCAGCCGGCAATCGACACACACGCACGCACCCACCCACCCCCCGGGGCCCAGTGCAAAAAAAAACACACAAAAACAAAAACAAAAAAAAAACAACACAAACGACACGGGAAGCGCACACCGCCACTTCGCGCGCACGCCACCAACCAGTCGTCGTCTCAAAATAACAAACACAAACAAAATAAACTAACAACTAGGGCAACACAAAACAAAAACGCCTCGCACGAACCGCCCACAAAAAGGACAAGCACACGCACAGCCTCTGCTGACGACCACGACGCAGCGGCACGCTGCTCCTGTCCCGCGCCCCGCGCCCCGCGCCCCACTCGATTCACAACTCACGCGACACCGTCAACGACGGGCTCGCTTCCCGCAACCTACCACCTTTCCGCCACGACGCACAGCCCCAGCCCCACCCGACCCGACGACGCCCGTGGCAACGACTGCACTTTCACCACCGCCTCCCCCTTCCCCCCCAAAACACACACACACACACACACACACACACACACAGCCAGCCAAAAACGCACTCGCGACCCACACATGCACGTGCATCGGCACACGCCAACCAGTCAACGTCGACAACCACACGCAAGGCTCGAAACGAAACCGGCGTCCTTCCACGTTGCCATCAAGCTACCTACACGACACAAGACACAAGGAACAAACACAACAGCCGGCCCCACTAATTCCCACTCTCACGCCGCAAAAAGCACACCGAAACCGCCAAACGCACGCACATTCCCCTTCGCACTGACACCGACCGGCTCGCTACCACACACCTCTCGGCAGCCGTTTCACGCCAATTCGCCACACCGCCCACACAGTCGACAAGCGCCCGCCCTGTACGGCACACGCAACGACGCAGCGCAGCAAAGGGCGCCCGCAACACATACCTCTCCTCTCTCTCCCTCTCCGCCGCCCGACGCGCCAACCGCCACGCCACACCGCCAGCCACTCGCAAATTGTGCACTGCCACCAGCCACACGTCCAACACGCCGCGCCGCCTCCGGCCACCCGCCAGGGGGCGCTCACGTCCGCGACAACAGCGCGGCCCGCCGGGCCGAACCGAACCGAACCGAGCCGCCGCTGCTCTGCACTCGGCACGGCCACACCCTGCTGCAGACCGGGCTCGTCTCTCTGTACGCGTCTGCCTGCGCATCAACACAACACGACCTTTTTTTTTTTTTTCTCTCTACCGCCATCCCTTCTTCTCGCGTTTTACTCGTTGTTGCAGCAGCGGCGCACACCTACACATCCACAGCCCCAGCCGAGCCGAGCCGGCCTCACCTCAGGGCCCGCCGCCAGCGTCTCCTCCTCGGGCACAGGTGCGGTGCTGTGGCCGCCCATCCAACCGCATTGCTGGCCGTCCAGCCGCCAGGCGTTCCCACTGCCGCGAGCCACGCCGCGCACCGACCCTGCTGCAGAAAACGAAGCATAGCCAGAGACCGACCGATACACAAAGCAAGCCGTCGCCTCGCCTCTTGTCCTTCCTGCCTTCCTTTCGCCCCCCCCCCCTCCTTTTTTTTTTTTTTATTTTGTTTTCTTCTTTCTTTCTTTCTTTGGCCCTCTCTCCTTCCCGCCCCATGGCGGTTACGGCACCGCCTGCAGCGGCAGATTTTTTGCGCCCACACGCCTACTCCTACCACCATTAACCTTGCCCTGCCCATCAACGTCGCAGTCGAACCGACGCTTGCCAACACACTGCCCACGTTCCTTTCTCTTTTCGGCCTACGCCCATTACGCGCCGCCGCCACAGCACCTTCCCTTCCCACAACACACCGACGTCATCACACGCACCCACAAACAGGGGCCACGACCGTGTTCCTCGCCCACTCCCATCCCGCACGGTACGCACATTCCCAACTACTACCGCGCACCCTCCCTTTCCAATCTGTGTGTCTCTGTGTCTGTGTCCTGTGTCCTGTCCGCGCGTGACGCCTCTCAACATCCGCCGTCCCCCGTCCCGTTTTCGCCCCCATGCCGTCGTCGCGCCGCCTCCTCCCCGTCCACCGCCGCCCCTGTCCGCCCCGCACCACACCATACACCGCTGCTTGTCCCGGCCGTTGCCACCAAAGGCGCCGACCGCAAACGCGCCACGCCGCAGCCCCCGTGCGTCTCGCTCGCTTGCATCTCCGTGCCGACGCTGCCTCTCTTCCCGCTCGCACTCGACCTCGACAACACAGTCTTTGGCTCCGCCACTGCGTGTTCCGGTGGTACGCACGCTGCAACACGTATGTATTCGTTACCAGAGCGATGGCGAGGCATGACAGCATCTCTGTCTGACCAGAGAGTTATTTATCGTTGCTAGTCGGCGCTTGGACCGCGCCAGACGACAGTAGTGGCACGCACCGGGTCGCCAGGAACAGTTGTTATATATATTGTAGTGCGAGTCGGGAGAGGTAGTAGTCGGTCGACAGTAGTAGCGGGTGGACGGTTGTACTGAGCGGGCGTCGGCGGCGTGCTCTGCTCGTCTCGCGACTCTGGTCACGGTTCGGGACGATGTATAGTATATTGTGTTATAATCAAAAGGTAGTGTGAAGCTGCATTGCGCAAATCTGATAACGTATGTTCATTGTACTTATTTTGTTCAACAACAAAAGCCCCACTATTACTTTTTTCTAAAGCAACTTTTGTCTTTTAACGAAAAACATTCACTTTTTAAAGACTACTTCCTATGGCATTTCCCTCCAAGGAGTGCAATTAATTACCAGCCAGCACTCATTCATTGCACACAGCTGTGTAAGGGGTATCTACAATTGAGGAGCGGATATAAATGCAACTTTTTTGTTTTTTTTTTTTTTTTTGTGTGTTGTAACCTCCCCGCAAAATTTAAAATAATGGACAATGTTATTTACGGATGCTAATGGACATTGCGCTAATTGTAACCTCGCCCACAATGAGAGGTATTGAAAATGGCAACAAAAATGTGAAATTCGCAATCCGACTCAAATATAAATTCTTCACAACATTTAAAGTCCGTTCAGTGACAAGAAACTTCAATTGAGCCGAAATATCGGTCTTTGGCCCTGTGCAAAACAATCAGAATTAAAGTCTTACCTCAGAATAAATGGATGTCACATTTCTGCTCTTGTTGTTGCGCAGCGCTTGGAGGAACTGCATTGCAAATAATAATATTCTCTTTTTTTGTGATTTTAGTGAAATTTTTCTTCAAAGAAGTGGAATGAAATGGGAAGTGCAACGAACTCTTTAGTTCAATAAAACATTACATTTTTGAAAAATGCTTTTGAAATAAAAATTATTTTTGGGGAACTTGTTGGAGAATTAATTACAATAAATATAATTTTTCATTATCTAATGATTATATTAATTAACAGTATACCTCCTTCACCATCTTGACCAGTGTTGCCGACCGCCTACATCACACAACCGCACTCGGCTGCTACTACTGACCGACCGCTCTGCATGACGACTATTAGCGTACTGCACGCGACGACTACTGACAGAGTACAGCCCTCAACTAGACAGAGCTACAGACTCGCAACGACTGACTGACTGACTGACTGACTGACTGAGAACCGCTCGCAACACTCGCGCGGTCCAGCGCAAACTCTCTGGTCACAGATGCTACAATGTCTCGCCATCGCTGCTATGTTACATACGTGTTTCAGTGTCTTTTTCATTGGGGTAACGATCTTTGGCTCTTTTTATTCTGAATACAGGGCCAAAGGTCAACGCTGCTGCCCTTATACAATTTATCAGGTTCCATTATGTCTGTTGCAATGTTACATACGGTTCATTCTTTCATTAATATTATCGTTGGGTTTGTTTTGTAGGGACGTTAACATTCTGGCACATTTTTATTATCATCGGACTCTCTGCTATTTGTGCAGGGAGGTTATACCTGGGTCCATTTCCATTTCCATTTCCATTTACATTTTAATATTGATAGACTTTTTGTTTTCTTTTTTTGTTTCTTGTTGTTTTTCCTTCTTTTTTCTTGTTGTTTTTTTTTCTTTCTTTTTTTTTGTTTTGTTTTGTTTTTCCCGCTCTCACCACCACCGCCGCATCACGCCTTCCGTTTTCTTCTTGGTTTCTTTTCTGTTCTTCAACTGCTTCAACATCACCGCGCCCCATTTCCACACCACAGCCATCAGCCTCCAAGACGGGCAGGCGCAGTGTGCCATTTCCGGCGCACAAGCACACCCGTACGGTACTCTCCTCGCCCCCACGCCACCAACAACACAGCGACCACGCGGCTTTCAGGCATGGCATGGCACGGCACGGCACGGCACCGGCGAAATGCGCCGCCCCCGCCCCTCCGCGCATCCGTCCGTCTCGCCACGTTCACTGACAGCCGCGTCTGCGGCTACACCACGACAACCACAACACAACACCGCTCCCCTCCCTGGCAACTCATTGTTTTTCTCCTCCTCTTTTGCACAAACCACAACGCCGAGCACAGGCGCAAGCCACCCACACCGCGCCCCTCCCCGTCCCGTCTTTGGCCGCCGCTCCTCGTTTCCTCGTTTGCCCCCTCCCATCTCCCGAAATGCCATGCCAGCAGCGTTACGCATGCCCCTCCCCTGTCCACACAACACTACCGCCAAACGAACAGCCTTCCGGGCCACATGCAGGGCACGCCCACCTCCAAACACTGCCAATTCACGGACGCACGCACGCACACACACACACACACACACACACACACACACACACACACACACACTTTCCCGACACCTTTCTGTACGGAGGGTGCGTCATCTCGACCGTGACAGAGTGACGCCAACTATCGACGATCCATTTCCCCCCACTGGTAAAACACGTCCACTAACACCTACATACATCATTCAAGTACACAGACAATAGCATACACACAATGGGAGGGCACACGAACATGGACGGCACGGCACTGTCACACACTCTTCCTCAGAACCAACCATACCAACAAACGTTACGTACAACCGGGAAAGCGAAAGCGAAAGCAAAAGCAAAAAGCAAAGGCCAATGCAGCCGTCAAAGGTAACGTTCACCACGGCAGACACTTGCAGCCGCGCCGCCGTTAAACGCATTTCAGCGGCTCCAATACGCCTCCGACACGGGAACGTTCCGTTGCTCTACGAATGCGTTTCTCCCCTTTTTCCCTTCCTCTCTCTTTTGCCCCCCCCCCTCTGTCCTTTCCTCCTGCACTCTTGCCTCCTTCCTCACGTTCTGCCCAGACATTCGACCGATCAAAGTCAACCTGTCGTTACCGTTCTCAGCGCGACGGTGTACAACAGTATGACGGGTGTGCCCACGACTTCGGTTCAGTTGCGTGACGCCGGTCTATCGCGCCGATCGACAGTTACTCAGGGGGGCGACGGATCGGACCACGTCACCGACACACAAAACACTTTCAAACAAACAAATACATACCGGATGGACACAGACAAACACGTGTACAGACATTCGCCAAAAACGGCCGCCGCCGCCGCCGCCGTCGTCTAGCGTCGCGCTTACTGTACTGCACTGGACACGCGTGCATCTTGAATGACGACATCGGTGTGCGTGCGTCGTACGCAATCAGTCAGACACGGCTATCAAAAATCAGAGTCGAATGGTACATCATCGTGCGTGTCGCCGTACACGTACAGTACAATGCAACAACAATGCGTCTTCATGGCACGTTCATTTCAACGTCACTCACACACCTCCACGCTGCAGTTACGTCGCACCATTGTCAAACTCGGCGTACAGCAAAGGGAATAGTGGGCGGCAAACAAAAACCACAAAAAAAAACAACATTTCACATTTCACCCTCGCCATGTATGATGTGCAAAAAACAAACCCGCAAACGGCCGTCGTTACGGTGACACAAAAGTCGGCGATCGCACTGTCCCCCCTCGCAGACAGGTAACACACACACCAACAACACCAAATGGGTCAAAAACCACGCCAACGAGGCGTGCCACCATTCCACGCCACGGCGACCAACCTCGTGGCCGTACCCCGCGCAACACGCTTTGACGCGCCCCCCCACCCACAATCAAAATGCACACATACATCACAGCCGTCCACACAAACAACAACAACAATTCCGCCCTTCCCGCAAAAGGCAAGTTGGTGGCCCTGAAAAGGGCCGTTTTGCCGCTCTCGCAACGGAGGAGCATTCTCTCTCCATCCTTCCTTCCGTTCCAGAGCCACCTCCTTACTTGGAGCTCGTGTACTTGGTCACCGCCTTCGTGCCCTCGCTCACGGCGTGCTTGGCCAGCTCGCCAGGCAGCAACAGCCGCACAGCGGTCTGGATCTCGCGGGACGTGATGGTCGAGCGCTTGTTGTAGTGCGCCAGGCGAGAAGCCTCGGCCGCAATGCGCTCGAAAATGTCGTTCACGAAGCTGTTCATGATGCTCATCGCCTTCGACGAGATGCCCGTGTCAGGGTGCACCTGCTTCAGCACCTTGTAGATGTAGATGGCATAGCTCTCCTTCCTCTTGCGCTTCTTCTTCTTGTCGCCCTTCGAAATGTTCTTCTGCGCCTTGCCAGCCTTCTTGGCGGCCTTCCCGCTAGTCTTGGGCGGCATCTCGAACCAACGTACGGCGGCAGCAGCAACACCAGTAGCAAGCGCTCCGCTCTAGTCAGCGTCTCCCCACACAGTGGCACCCGCCGACCTGATATGTTTGGGGTATTCTCCCCCTTTGTTAATTGAAGTACCGGCATCCTATTGATGCCCTGACTTTCGAGATGGTACCTTTAGGTTAAGATTGGCTTTTTGTCTGTATTTGTTTTGGGGGTGTTCCCCGGGTATATGAACTGTGTTTGATTAATGATGGTTATGATATGAGTGGATGAAAGTCAGTGTAGCTCGTCATCTGAACTGACGGTGAATGGTAGTGATGGGAGTTCTGTGTGTAGGGAGAATATCTGGTCCCAGGGATCTAATGAGGGGGAAAGGTGAAGAATGAGATGTTTCATAGAATTTCGTTGACTTGATTTTTATGAGATGGTTAAATGTTGGTTGACCTAGCATACCTCTAATTTCCTCGTTACTGGAGAACCAGGGGGCATCTGTGATTATTCTAAACGTCTTATTTTGTATCACTTCTAGTGAGGCCAGGTGTGTGTTTGCCGCCATGCTCCACACCTCCGATCCATAAAGAATAACTGGCAAAATTATTGTTTTCCATATTCGGAGCTTCGCCTCTGTTGATAAGCCCCTGCCCTTAAGAAGGGGATACAGTTGGTAGAGCCGGGCGGAACCTTTGTTTTTGGCCTCTGTTATATGCTGTTTGAACGTGAGATTTTTGTCTATGTTCAGTCCCAGGTATTTTATAACTTTTCTCCATGGGAGTTGTTGTCCATTGTGGTTGAGATTTCTGATGGGTCTTGTTATTTTGTGTGTGAAAATTATGGCTTGGCACTTGTCCGGATTTACTTTTACCTTCCACAAGTTACACCAGTGGTCGACTTTGTTGAGGTGCCGCTGGAGGCTACACGTTATACGATTTATGTTACGCCCGCTGTGGTATAGCGCTGTGTCATCAGCGTAGAGCGCTATGTTCCCACCCGGCTCTTTTGGGATATCATTTGTGAACACAAGATAGAGGAGGGGGCCAAGCACAGATCCCTGTGGGACACCTGCTTCTACATTAATTATTGGACTTTTCGCTCCATCAACTGAAGCAAAAAACCTCCTGTCTGTCAAAAATGAGTGAATCATTTTTAACAGGTGATTGGGGCAATTTAGCTTCGACAGCTTGTAGAGTAGGCCGTCATGCCAGACACGGTCAAACGCCTTCTCTATGTCGAGGAATATGGCTGCTGTGCTGTCTCCATGTTGTTTCTCGGCACAGATGTGCTCCACCAGGCGGATGGCTTGTTGGGTGGTGCTATGGCCAGCACGAAAACCGAATTGTTCCGGGGTAAGGATAGTGTTATCGTTTAGGAATTTAAGTAGGGCGTTTAGGATGAGGATTTCGAGAAGTTTTGATAAGTGATTTAATAGCGAGATAGGACGATAGTTTTGTGGGAATAGATGGTCTTTATTGGGTTTGGGGATTGAGATGATCTTGGCAACCTTCCAGGCTGAAGGGAAATATTGTAGTTTGAGACAGTGGTTGAGGATATTTGATAGATGGGAAATGGCAGGTGGTGGAAGGTGTTTAAGAAGTGGGGGTTTTATAAGGTCAGGACCAGGGGCCTTTGCGTTGCCGATCCGCCTGATGTAAGCTGTTATTTCGCGTTCAGTTGTGTCTGCGAAGGTGGTGTTATTCCTCTCATTGAGTTTTCGTGCGAGGTGCCTCTCGATTCTCCTCTCTAGCCTCTCTGCTTCTCCCTCGTCGTTCTCTACTATGTTTTCTTGGAACTGGAGTTCGTAGGTGTCTGACATGGCGGCCGCCTTATCTGCAGGGGTGTAAACCAGCCCCTGTTGCCCATGCAGTGGTCTTGTGGCTGTCTGGGGTTGCCGCCTAGCCTTTATGATTCGCCAGAATTGTTCAGGGTTTGATTCGGCTGCCTGCAAGCTCTGTTGGTACCTGCTGCACCGGAGCATATGCAGTCTGGTTTTGATTTCACGGGCCATTTGGTCCATTATCCTCCTATCTTGAGGGTAACGGTATGTTTGCCATCGCTTCCTGGTCCGGTTTTTGTCTGTTATCAATTGGGCTAGGTCTGGTGGTAAGTTGGTCCTGCCCCTATTTTGTGTGAGTTTGATAGTTGTGACTTGGGCACAGCTTTTGATGATGTTAGTGAAGTCCGCTGCGGCTTTGTCTATGTCTTCTGTCGATGTATATTCCGGTGCTGGGTCTGGTATGTGATGTGCCACTAGTTCTTTATATCGTACCCAGTTTGTGTGGTACGTAGTGTGGATGCTTTCTGTTGGTATGATGTGATCATTTTCGAATCTTAAGATGACTGGGTTATGGTCAGAGTTCAGCGTGTTTATGACTTCTGTGCTTGTGCCCAGGTCAATATTTTTTAGTAAGAATATGTCCAGCTTGTCTGGCAGATGGCGTGAGTTGTACGGGAAGTGGGTGGGTTCATCTGGGGCTACCACTTGGACTGCTGGGTGGGTATCCAGGTATCTCAGCAGCTGGTTCCCACTTGTATTTCCAGTGCGGCAACCCCATGCCCTGTGCTTGGCATTCAGGTCCCCCCCTACTATGGTCCTGTTGTTCACATTTAGCAAGCTGTCGAGGTCACTGTGATGGAAGCGTTCGTTTGGAGGGTGGTAGGTTGCCACCAGGACAGTTGGGTGCTGGTTTAACATGATTTCTATTGCAGTTGCCTCTGTATTGATTAGAGGTGGGATGTTGACTTGTCGGTGGCATATCCGGTGTTTTATGAGGACGCCAGTTCCGCCACCTGGTCTGTTAGGACGGTCAGTCCGGATTAGAATGTAATTTTTGACTCGAAATTGTTCATCAGGGGTTAGATGGGTTTCATTTACTAGTGCTACGTCAATGCCATAATCTTCTAGAAACATTTCCAGTTCGTGTCGGTCATGGAATACTCCGTCTGCATTCCAGATGGCGATGGTGATGTGTCGTTTTCTATTCGCCATCGGAAAACAGTGGGAGAATGGTGGTGAAAAACATTGATACCTTCGTGAAGGTGTCTGGAGCTGCTAGGATTTGGCTTATTGCTTTTTTCACTTTCGTGAAGAAGTCTGTGGTTAATAATTTCTGGATAAGGTTTATAACCTTCTTGACGAAGTCCCAGGGCTGGTTTTGGTTTGGACTATGCTCCTGGGTATTTCGGTTTTGTTGGATATGTGGTGATTGCTGCTGTGTTGGAGATGCTGTGATCTCGACAGTTCTGATATCTGATTCTGTGTGGGGTGTTGTGGGAGAGATGGGGGCTTGCAGGAGCTGCTGGGATGCTGTTTGTGGTGGTGGAGTTGTTGTGGTGGTTGGTGCCAGTAGTGGCAGGGGAGGTACTTCTGTGGATGTTGCTGCTGGTGATAGCATGGGTGTGGGGAGAGTTGGTGAGTCTGGATTGTTGGCAGGGTTTGTGGGCAGAGGGGGGGTTTTTGTCCTTTTGGGGGAGGGCCGTGAGACCTGGGTGGCAACTGGTTGGTTTGGTGGGGTGGCTGGGCGTCTTTGCGCTGCTGGTAGACGTTGGGGTCGTGGTTGGGCTTCTGGTTTTGTCGCCTTTGCCGGTTGGGGGTTTGTTTTTACCACCTGGGCTAAGGTGCGGTTATCGTTTCTGTGTTCTTTAGGTGGTCCTGTTGTGCAGTCTTGCGGAGGAGGTGGTGAAGTGGTTTGGTTATTAGGGTTTCTTCCCGCGTTTGCGGGTGTTGGTGGCGTGGGGAAGTGCGCTTCCTCCAAGATTGATGGTGGGGGGGGTGGGGGTGGGGCATTTCTGGCTGTGGTCGTGTGTCTCGCTTCCCAGGCCTCGACAAGCTTGATACGTACTGGGCATCCCCCATAGGATGCAGGGTGAGCCCCTCCACAGTTTGCGCAAGTGGCTGGCGTGTCTCTCGATTTTGTGCAGGTGCTCGACAGGTGTGGTCCAGCACACTTCACACACCTTGGGGCCATGTTGCATTGCTGAGCTCCGTGCCTGAAGCGTTGGCAAATGTAGCATTGGGTTGGTCCTGCTGGTTTTTTATAAAGCTCTACTGCGATCGTCATGTGCAGCAGTCTTTGCAGCTTGAAAATCTTTCTGGATTCTGCTGTATTTAGTAAGTTTACTTGGAAGTTCCTGGTCTTCCTGCGTGGGGCAGAGATGACTCTACCTTCTGCGTCTATTTCTGTTTGTGGCTGCGCCACCTGGTACACGCCCTGCACCTGAAAGCCGCTTTCTAATAGTGCCTGCTTCACTTCGTCAGGGGTCCAATGTGGGGTTAATCTCTTTATGACCACTTTTAGTGTGTGTTTTGGGTCATCATTATATGTATAGAATTCTATTTGTCTTTTACGGAATTCCTGCTTTAGGAAATAGAAGTCTTCTGAGTTTGTCGCCTGGTAGACAATACTGTCTCCTTTGTATGTTGTGCTGAGGGCCCCTTTTAGCTTGCCTTGTATCTGGCCGATAAAAGTTGTATACCCCTTTGTCTCGAAAACTGTAATGGGGGGTATTTTTCTTCCCCTGACTTGTGATGCCTTTGGTATTTGGGTGACTTGTGTGTCTTTGTTCTGCGGTGCAGGCTGGGCAGTGTCCAACTCTCCTTGTTGTGATGTAGTTGGCTCCTGATTCGCTGCATCGCGCCTGCTCGTTTCTTGTGGGATGGTTTTGTGGTTGCCTTTTTGGGCTGGCTCCGCGATGTTTTTGGTTGTAGGCAGTTGTTGCTCTTGCCTCATAAGTGTCACTCTCTTTCCGTTTCGGAGATGGAGGGGAGAATTTGGTTCAATTCCAGGTGTTGAGGAATTAGAGTTGCTGTCAGAGCCAGAAGAGTCGGTGTCTACTATGAGCTTATCTGAGTCAGAGCTGCTGCTCAGTGAAGGTGTATGAATTGGTGAGATTAGTGGGGGATGTGGGGCAGAAGATGATATTGACAGGTTTGCAGGTGGGTCCATTTTGGCCTCCTGATGTTCAAAGTCGTGCGGGCGCTCCATGGAGGGGTAGCCACGATATGAAATGGTTTACTAGTACTTCCCTATATTTCGACAATTTCCGTGCCAATGTATTTTCCCTACACCTGGCAGGCGCGGGATGCCACCACGGGCCTCACAGTCAGGCTGTTTGACTGTGTGGCTCGGCGGGTCCCTGGACTGCAACTTCCCTAACGCCTATGGCACCGAAATTCTCGAAAGATGGTGATTTACAGCCACCTTCTCTAGGCGGGATGTTCTTCTTTTCTTCTCTTCTTCTCCTCGAGCTATGCCATTCGTCCGAACGAGCGCCCCAGTAGTCTAGAGCTCCGTCCCGTGTCGTACGTGTGCTACACGACTTTTGCTTTTCTCGACACGACAATTTGCTTTTTCAGATAGCACACGCCCGACCACGTCCGGAAACCCAGAAAAACAGCGCGGCTCGATAGCCCTTACGATCCGGCGAAACACGCCGCTACGGCGCGAGCACGCAAGGCGACGACCAAGCACACAAGAAGCAAGCAACGAGGCGAGCTCTGGACAAAGGCGGCGAGAGCGCGCGGTGGGAATTTCCAGGGCTGGGAGCACAATAGCGGCGCGGAGCACAGGTAGACGCACGTCCGTCCGCTTCGCAGTCCCACCTCGGAATGGCACCTGGCACCCGCCGCCAGCCGCCGCCGCACCTTTACCAGCTCGCCCTGTTGCGGCCGCCGACCAATGGGGCGCGCGCGCAACCGGCCGCCGCACCCGAGCCCATAAAGCACCCCCACCCCGGCTGCGCCGGCACGCACTCCGCTGCTCGACTCGCTGCCGCTCGCACCGGTCGTTTTCGTTTCCTTCTCGTGTGCACCGTCGCTAGCCCATCGCCATGTCCGGACGCGGAAAGGGAGGCAAAGTCAAGGGCAAGTCAAAGTCCCGCTCAAGCAGGGCTGGGCTCCAGTTCCCGGTCGGCAGAATCCACCGCCTCCTGCGCAAGGGAAACTACGCAGAGCGCGTCGGCGCCGGGGCGCCCGTCTACCTCGCCGCCGTCATGGAGTACCTCGCGGCTGAGGTGCTCGAGCTGGCCGGAAACGCGGCCCGCGACAACAAGAAGACGCGCATCATCCCGCGCCACCTGCAGCTTGCCATCCGCAACGACGAGGAGCTCAACAAGCTCCTGTCGGGCGTCACCATCGCACAGGGTGGTGTCCTACCCAACATCCAGGCCGTCCTGCTGCCAAAGAAGACCGAGAAGAAGGCCTAAAGGAGGCCAGGCAATCGCAGCGCCGCGTGCTCCCCTGCACGCAACGCGCTTTGCCGGCTCGGCTCGGCCCGGCCCACAACAATCGGCCCTTTTCAGGGCCACCACACAAACCTACGTCCAAAGCAAAATTTCAGTCGTCCTCGCCGCACCTTGTTTTGTTTCAACTTTGCACTTTCACAGCACAGCCGCCGCCGGCGCACGTCCGCCATCTTGTCGTCCACACAGCCCGCACACACACACACACACACACACACACACACACACATTTTGCACGGTCGCAGAGTCGCCTTCCAAACGACAACGGCAGCAATAATGACCATTGTTAAAGGGAGGCGTGTCGACACACCGCCCTCCACTCCCGCGCGCAACGGCCGTCGACACGAACGAAACAGCTGATCCGGCCGCCTATGCCCACACGCCTTGCCTCGGAAACCCCAACGCCGCCGCAAACACACAGAGCCAAACCACGCAAGCAAATAATTACCGCCTCTCTCGCACAACAACACACAGCCCGCCATCTCCGTCGCGATCGATACAAAGACACACAATAACAAACACAAACGAAGCAGCTCCACACACAGCCAGCCACATGACACGTTTCCTTTCCTTCTCCCCTCCCAGCCACATCACGTCGCTCAAACGGAAAGAAAGAAAGAAACAAACAAACAAACAAACAAACAAACAAACGAACAACACAGCGCACACACACGCAGCAACAACAACAACAACACAGACTCTTTCGCACTTTTCAACTTCCGAACAGTGTGGTGGCCCTGAAAAGGGCCGTTTTCTAGTCTCTCCCACCCACAAGCACGGCCGCGGGAAGGCCAGCGCCCGCTGCGACGCAGCCTAACCGCCGAAACCGTACAGGGTGCGCCCCTG